>NW_021940488.1:726224-905367 GCF_001715985.3 Manacus vitellinus
GGTGCGGTGGCTTTGTGCGCTTCTCATCACCCGCATCCTGAGCAGCTGCTGCCGGGGGCACTGCGGTGCCGGGCCCCGCGGGGCTTTGGCGTGACCGCTCGGGGGAAAGTGCCATCACCAGCCCCCCCTTCCCGTGCATCTTCCTGTGGGAAACAAACAAGCGACGTAGCAGCTGGAAACTGAGCAGGAATTTATTTATTTATTTATTTATTTATTTACTACTGCGTGCGGTGTGGTGTGCGTGGTGTCTTTTTTTTTTTTTTTTTTTTTTTTTTTTTTACAGCAGTGGAAGATGAGAGAGGGGATAAAAGTGGACTTGGGCGAGAGCAAATCGAAAACCGTCATCCTGCCGTTGTATTCCCAATGCAGCAATGAGTAGTTGGCAAGGATATTTTATTATAGGAGACACTGTGTCCCTTCCCTCTTTAATGAAGGAGGAACAAGTTAGAGGAGGTAGTCTCTGGAGATTCATGTGATAAAAATACCCAGGAACTTGCAAGCCGTAAAGCAGTTGTGTAGTATCTGAGAAATGCTTTTTCAGGGAGGGAGTTGAGGCGCTGCTGCTGTAGGACTGTGCTCGTGTATGTAATAGTCTCCCCCCTCTGGCAATGATGCAGCTTTCAAAAAAGATCATTGTTCCTAACTTTGTAAATATTGAGAAGGCATCACATTTCAAAACTTTAAGGCTTGAAGATTAATTTCCATAGGGTCGGCAAACTTTTTTGCTCTAGCGCTTCTCTCCCTTTTTTTTGAGGTTATTTCTGCTCTTTTGCAATTAAAAACGTGAAGCTTCAGACTTGACATAACCTTGACAAGCTATTTTTATATCTAAATGTGGAGATAATAGTAACAATGAAGTTAAGAGCATCCGTGCCCCGTGTCACGCAGTGACTTACCGGTTTAGTCTTGATGAGTGTCATTCGGATGTCAGTCTTCCCAGATTCTTTTTGGCGTATGTGAACTTGACTGATAACACTTCAGAACATCTGCCAGAAGCGGCAATGTTGTGTGGGAATAAGCACAGAGTTTAGAAGTATAATCTCTGGATGAAAGGGGAAACTTAAAAAAACTACTAGTGACTTTTGGACTGTGGGATAAGCAGCAGGGGAAGATTTTTTTTTTTTTTTTTTTTTGTCAGTATCTCGGATTTTAGTTTGGGGTTTTTTCCACTTGAAATTTCCCACAATTGTTTTCATTATCATTGTAACTGTAACACATGAGTATGAAGGAAAACTATTGTTATGGCTGGCTTTTAAGAGTGCTCCTATATACATTTTGAGCATGATTACGTGTTGATGGAATTCAAAACTGCTGATTACATTTGGTCACCTTTCCTACTATTGGTCGGCCAATTCTGATAATGATAGCAAAAGGAAGATTTGAAAATGGTACCACAAAAAAATACAAACCCTAGTAGAATAATGCCACTATTTTTATACAATCATTTGGGCTGGCAATTAGAAATGACGATTTATTTGATCTGTAATTCCTCAGAGAAATATTTCCAAAAACCCCTCAACACTCCCACCAAAAAACTGAAGGGGGGCACAAAGAGAGAAAATATATCAGGCATCTGAAATAACAGCAACTTCTGGATTTTTGAATAAAAATAAACCTGCTTTAGTAAATACTGCTCTTCTTAGGAAAGCAAGACTATTGGGTTCAGGTAACATGCACAAGTAATTGTTCCACTTCTCAGTCAGACAGTGCATGATTCAATGAAGTAGGTACTAAACTTGAATGATCAAATCAGTATAGCTTTAAACTAGGGGAGATGTATGGCATCCATAAGAAACATCATCATAACCTTAAATCTATAAAATAACTTACTCTGCATTGTGACAAATATTTTTCAGCTGTGTTGTATTTACTAAATAAATTCCTCATAATTTCAGTGCCTCATTAGTTTGTACACAGCAAAAAGATTTTTGCAGAGTTTTTTGGAATATAAGTACAAATTAAAAATTAGCAAAATCATACAGTGAGGTGAATAGAAAGATATTCAAGATGCATTTTTTTCATTGAGGAAATGAGTATTTATTTTCAATTTGAATTGTTGTTTAAGTTTCTTATTAAGGCTAGAAAAAGTGTGTGAGGCATATATCTTTTTAAGTTTCGTTGTATTTTTTTTTCAAAGCATGTTGGAGTACAGGCTCCAGAATGGTAGTGGAGCTGGAAGGATTGGATTATTAAGATGTGGATGGTATAAGTATACAGTATACAATATATTAAAAAAAAAAAGAAAAAAAAGGAAGAAATTTCCCAAGTAACTATTGACCAAAACAGTCTGTTTGAGTATAAACTTTTTTACTGATTTTTCACGTTAAGTCATGACAAAAACAGGAGGTCAGGCAAACCAGGTTACTGCCTTGGAAATGGGGAAGCATGGTAGAGTGCTCAAAAAGACAACAGAATGTATTTTTTTCCTCATTGTGTGTCAAAGTCAATGATAATTGTTTAGAAATTCATGTCTGAATATGCTTTTATTTTTTGAAAATGGTATGGAGAAAAATGCAGTTTTAAAAAGACATTAGATGAGCCAATATGACAATAGTGAGAGAAGGAATAGAAAAACTATAGAAGGTATTTGAGAAGCTGGAAAGAATGAAGTGGTGGTGAACTATGTAGTAGGCTGGGCAGTGTGTGAAACTGCTGTGAAACAGAGCAAATTCAGTGGTAGAAATAAGAGTAACTTCAAATAGGGGAGTTTAAATCTGGATTGTTTGATAATTTAAAAAGAAAAAAAAAAAGCTGCCAGAAGTTTGTCCAGCCTGTACTTCAGGATAACTAGTTAGATTATGGGGTGTGCTGCTATGGAATGGTTCTTAGCTCTGTTTCGTTGTGGTAGGTCTGTCATGGTCAAGATTACTGTTACACTGTGATGCTTCTACTGTGCAAGAGCTCCCATATATATGAAAGTGAAGTACAATGTTATTTAAGATCTGACCACTTGGAGTATCATAAAAGAATTGCAATGGTTTTTTATCCACTTGTGCTACGTAAAGATTGAGCAGTTACTTGATTTAAATGATGTGTTTCTCTTGCCTCCTTAAATAACTTAATTTTACGTCATGGAATATGGATATTGTTTAATACTGAACAAAAGGCAGTTCTAGCAGGATTTATTTCTTGTGAGATTAGAGTCAGGTATTCTGTTTAGAAATATGGTCAAATCTAGGCTGTTTTCTTTCCCGTCCCTTTTATGTAGTATTACTGCCAGGGTGATATTGAGAAACAAAGGGCTGTTCTGTAGCAGAAGCAGCAAAAATATGTTGGCTTTACAGAGCACCT
The DNA here is from genome assembly GCF_001715985.3 of Manacus vitellinus. Classification (NCBI taxonomy): domain Eukaryota; kingdom Metazoa; phylum Chordata; class Aves; order Passeriformes; family Pipridae; genus Manacus; species Manacus vitellinus. The sequence goes on from NW_021940488.1 coordinate 729,516, forward strand.
GTACCAGCTGATTACCTTTCAGGTGCTGGTAGTAGAGCTTTTAAGGTATGCAAAATCAGATGTAAATTGCCTCTGCTGTGAAAAGGGAATAGGAGTTGGGGGGGTGTTGCTTCAGTAATCAGTGTGTGGGGCTAATAAGCGGAGCATTTGTGGAGCTCAAAGGAAAAAAATAAGAAGCTCTAGAGTCAGGTGTCTAAATCTCAATTTGTAGAAACAAAATTAGTAGTGAATGAAAGTAGGGTAAGAGAAATAGGAAACCTGTTATACGGACTGTTAAAAGATAATCTTACTTAGTGCCAGCTATGTGGAGTGCTGTTAGTAAATGTTGTCCTTTTTTTAGTGTTGATGTGGTTATCTGTTGGAAGAGCAATAAACTTTAAGAGTATGACTTTCCATCTGGTCTTACACCAGAGCACTGCTGTGGGGGTGGCCTGAGCTGCTGTTCTGGGGTTGAACGGGGCTTTGTCCAAACAAAGTTCTTTATCTGAAGGTACAGCTACAGCCTGGTTAGATTAGTGTGCAGAGTGAGAGTGCTGAGATTGTCTGTCTGCTTGCTCTGGAGCCCTTCTACCTTTCCACTTAAAGGTGGGCTTTGTGATGACAGATTACTTTGCTCTAGCACAGTTTGTGTTTGTACTTGGACTTTTGTTTCCAGCTTTGAATGAATGTGTTGTATTGAATCAGGATTATTTGAAGTTGTTTGTTTTTTTTTTCTTTTCCCCTGATGACTGTTGTACTGATTGGTATGTGGATAGTAATGCAGAAGTTCCTGTGAGGAATTTTCTAAGGGACCTGATAGTTGGATATGAACTAAGTGGCCAGATTTTCTTAGTGAAGAATAGGTATAGGTGCAATTATTTAATCATTAATAATTTGTTATACCATGTGGTGTTTGATTTTGCTGTTGTTTGAAGAGGAGGAGGTGTATATGATCTTTAAAGGTGCCTTCTTACCTAAACAGTTCTATGGTTCTGTGTATCTATGGGGTTATTTTGTTAGGATTAGCCTGTCTAAAACAAGATTTTAAAGAAGTACTTACTGGAAGGGCAGTTGTATTCAGTGCCTCAGAGATCATAGCCCTCTGAAGTACAGTAATGTATTTTTATTGGAAGGATGGAGAAGATGATGAATTACTTCATTAGGCATGAAATAAGTTGATCAGGCTTTCTCATTAGAGGTAAAGGGGTCATTAGCATTATTCTTTATTCCTGGTTAGGAAGCAGATGGGTTGCTTAGAAAAGAGTATCATGTTAGTGTGGGAAGAAATCACAAGATGAGCTAAGAAAGAAAAGATGAGAATAGCTGAATGTGGATAAAATGCAAGGAAATATATGAGAAGCTATTAAAGAGTGAAATGTGCAGTAAAGACCTTGCTGGGGAAAATAATTATTGTATTTGAATCTATAAAGTGGGGAGAGATGAAAAAGCTGTTAGATGAAAGCTTGTCTTACTCCCCTGGATGTGAAGATAGTGGGTTAAAATGAAGTGTAGGTACATATGAGTAAGACTTGAGGGGGCTCATGGCCAACATTTACATTGGTTCTGGAAAAGCTGGGCCAGTGGCTGCTTATTACACAACTTAGTACACAGTCTCGTGATGAAGAGCTTTAAGACAAAGCACAACTTCCAAGTCAGGGTAAAATCACAGAACTAACTGTTTTGTATTATCCAATACATGAACGCTTCAGGAGTTATTTTTCTCCTCATTCTTTCAGGTAATTAACTTTTAGAGTTGGAAATGTTTCAAATGTGAACTCAAAAATTGATCTTTCTGTCTATGACTTAGCAATAGAAGAAAGTTAACAACAAGAATAAAAAAAAAAATTAAAAGTACTGAAACTTCTGTCTCTGTCCTTTACCCTTGCTTTTTCCAAGTGTTGGAAAAGGTAGGTCAAATTTATTGAGAAGGTCACTTTTAGTTCAAGTAGTGAAAAGTAGTAACAACCTTCCAGACAATCCTATTTTATCACTACTGCATTCTTCTGTTTAATATTTTTACTGCTTTTCAGTTGTTTATCAAGTAGTGTACAGAAGTAAAAACATTCTTAGTTTTGCAGTAACTCAGAATAGCATGTTTTCTTATTCTTAAGCTACACTTGACCAGCCTTCATTCTGTCTGGAGTTGACTGTTGTACCAGGATTATTTACAGCAGTAGAGGCTCTTGCCAATTTTTCCTCCTACCCCCCCATGTCAGACTTTCATTATCTGACATTTAAGATAACTTTCTATGTCTACAGGGATTCATTGTTTTCTCCTTTTCTATTAGTCAAGGCTGGTATAACATGATAGTTTTTAAACTAGTCCTGGGATTAGTTTGTACAGAACAGAATGTTTTCTTAAGTGACTTTTTTAAATACTTAGCAGGTGCTAGTGCTGTCCCTGGAGTGCAGTGGCATGTACAAAATTTGGAGGCATTGAAATGGCAATCTTCTGCTGAAGGTGAGTAAAGACTAGTCAAACAGGTCTCCATAGTTGATGTGTGTAAAGAGGAGTGGGGAAAAAACCACCTGAGCTAGCTTGATGAATTTATTAGTTACTTTTGGATTTGTTACTTTCATTAGCCCTTGAGTCAGAAGATTACAAGTGAGTGTTAGACTTACATTTTTCTTAATCCTGTTCTGTGTGGGCATTCTTTGCCCACTTCTGTTGCTTTTTTTACTTGAAATAGCACCCATGGTGCAGGTGGTTAAGCTGAAAACTAATTACTGCTGGGACAAGCACACTGAAAAACAACCTTAAAAACAGGATGAGTGGATGCTGGAGAAAGAATATGGACAAGTTGAGATCATGTTCAAGTTGGATAACTGGCTTTACTTAATTTCAGTGCACATAATTTGGTAGAAGAATAATCACTTGAGTCAAGCATAAGTTAAATTACATCAAATGCAAGTAACTGAAAGGGCAAGACTTCTGATTTGGGGTAATTTTTTTCCCCAAGTTCCTTTAATTTCTCCAGCGTCATCTGTTGGCCCTTGCCACAACAAAACAGCTACTTAGCTCTGGTAAAAATCATTACTAGAGGTTGGAGAAGCGATGTCAAGAGCTGTTAAGCTTAATACATTTTTGAATATATTTGTAAAGATTGATAATTGCATTATAAAAACCCACTTCTCAGCCCTTCACTGGTGATGCTATTTCTGTGTTTTAAACACTTCAATGCACTTTTGACTTCAAAAGGTAAACTTTCTTGAAACAGAAGTAATGTTGTTATGACTTCATTAAGGTACTTTAACATTTAAAGAGACTCTATAGTTCTAAAGAAGTCAACCATGAGAATGTGATGGTTGTGACCATACCATTAATGACTTGGGAAATTTAAATGCATCCTGTTGAAGGTTTCAATGTATTATTGGTAACTGAGGTAGCATAAAATAGTCTACCTCTGGTAACTAGCAAGTGCAATATTCCCATTTATCCAGGATATCCTCTATAGGAAGAAGCATGCTAAGTTCTGTGTAGCTATATTTCATCAGTTTGTGGTATCAGAAGTAGTTCAGGCTTCTGCACGCAGCTTATATGGCAGGACACTGGAACAAGACAAGCTTTAAGGTCCCTTCCAACCCAAACCATTCTGTGATTCTATATGTATAACACAACTGTTAGGTACAGTGGCTGTAATATAGTAAGGCTTTTTACTATAACCAGATTAATTATTACAGGTGATGCATCAGTGCTGTCACATGAACATTTAATAACTTATGTTACCTTTTGACAAATCGGCATGTGCTCTCTTATTGAGAAACAGTTTTGTGTAAGCTTCATTTAATATCGTTGAAAGATTCTGCAGAGTGTTCTGCCTTACAGAAAGAGGCGAGGTCTGTGGGACTCTGTGGAACTGTTAGTGAAAATTCTTTTGGTAATGGATTTCCAGAGCTGCTCTGCAGCTGTGTTATTTGAGACTCAAGAGGCATGGCTTAGGTTTGATAAATTGATGTGGCTACAAACAAGGTGAAAACTGAAGTGAAGGGAGGAAAAGCAGTTATGGTGATGTCTCCACAACTTGAGACTGCTGTGAAAAGAGGTCCTGAATTTATTGCTCTAAGTACCCAGGACAAGACTATGGACAAAGGAAGAACAGTGAGTGTTATTAACCTTAATAAGCTTATAATAAGATTTCCTAAAATGTGCTTGTAGCCGAACTGGTGAGATATGGTTTGGGAAGTGGATTATTAAGTGGGTGAAAAGTTGTGTGTAGTGCTGAACTTGAAAGGTTCTGATCAGCTGAAGTCCACCTGGAGGCTTGTTACTGGTGGCACCAGTGCAGGGGCAGTTTGTCTGCATTCCAGCCACTCTTCCAGGTCACTGATGTACTTAGAGCAAATTTGTGGATGCTGCCAGACTGTGAGGGTCAATTGACTTGCTGGAGGCTAGGGCTAATTGAGTGGGATGTTTGCAGGTTGGAGAAATACCTGTTGGAAAGTTTATGAAGTTCAAAAGCAAATGCCAAGCCAAATCTCTTTGGGGCAGAATGACCCCATGCAGCAGCATAAATGTGGTGCCAACTGGTGAAAAGTACCTTTAACAGTAAAGAACATAAGGGTCCTTGTGGGTCAGTGTGTGTCTTTGTGGTGCAAAAGGTGAAGAGCACACAGGGCATGGTCAGCCAGTTGAAAGAAGCAATTATTCTCCACTATTTGGAGCTTGTGAGACTGCATCAGAAGTACCATGGACAGTTTTGTATTCCCAAATACAAGGAAGATGCTGAGGTGCCTGTGAAAGGCCACTAAGATAAGGAGTCAACAGCACATGATGTATGAAGAGGGCTTGAGGAGTGAGTTTGTTCAGCTTTGAGAAAGATCTGGAGTGGGGGATCCTAACTGCTGGCTCTGACTGTTTAATAGGTAGTGAGGAGGAAAATGAAGACAGACTCTCCTTAGCTATGCTAAGGATAAGAGGGAAAGGATAAGAGGCAGCAGACACAAGCTACAGCAAGGCAGATCTTTATAATGTGTTAGCAGTATGTTTTCCCACACAGAGAATGAAGCACTGAAACAGGTTGTGGGATCTCTCCCTGAAAATATTCAGAACCTGACTATGGTATGACCCTGAGCAACTTGATCTGACTTCAAAGTTGGCCCTGCTTTCAGTTGGGGGTCGGATTGGATAACCTCCAGAAGTCCCTTTCAGTCTAAATGAGCCTCATATTGTGCATGGGTAAGCAGGAGCTAGTATACTATAGTTAGTCCTGGAAGAAAAGTAGTAGTTGGAAATCTATCCAGATTAAAATGTCCAAGTCAAGTCTGAAGCAAGTTTTTCGTATAAAGCAATTTGGTTGCTAAAAGCTTACTTTAAAATTGGATCCCATTGTTAACTCCTAATGGAAGTCATAACTGTTAGAGGATTTGTTAAAGATCTGCCTACATTTCTTCTGTTACTTCAGTAAGGAGCCAGTAAGACCAGTCTCTTACAGCACGAGCTGGCTGACAGTGTGACACATATAGAAAATATAGTTTGGCAGTAAATCCAGCAGCTATTAAAGAGCATTCCCTAAGCTTAGTGTCATGATGCAGTTCCTGGACAAAAAAGGGTTAACTTTCTGAAGTAGCTTGCAGTGGAAGGCGGCCTTAAGAGCTAAAAAAAAGTCAGCAGTGTCAGCAGTGCAGGGGGCAGCAGGCATCCGCATAACTTTGTAATGTAACTGTTAACTCATCAGATCTTCTCATGGACAGCTGAGATTTGCTGGTCCTGACAAAATGCGTTTATTTTATGTCATTTTGTGGCTGCAGTTGTTCAATATTGGCAGACAACATTCAAACTTTACAGGTAGTTGAAAATGTGAAGTTAATGTTTAGCTGTCTTTCCGAACTTATTTGAGACTTTGCTACTTAGTGCAAAGTACAACCTTCCTTCTCCTCCCCCAGACCTCAGTCCTCTGGAGAGTAGGTGGTATGTGGAATGACAGCATATAAAAAGGGAAGGAATGGTCTGCTTAAGGGAGTCGGGACTTTCCTACGGATTAAAGGTCTTGTTGCTTCATCTAGAAGGACATCACACACATCAGTGCTCCTGACCACTTTTTAATGACTTTCTAGTTTCAATGTAGGAGGTAGAGTGCTGGCGGCAGGGAATGCTGAATGCTTACAACTGTTGCTGTACACTTAGCAGAATTTCAGGTCCTTCCTTATTAATTTCACAGAAAAACCAAAGCAAAAATCAAACCCCCCAGAGCCCCCAGAATCCTGATAACTTGGTATTTATGTCAAGCAATTGCTTGTACAGAATTTCTTGGTAGCTTGTCCTTGAGCTTTCTGTAAGGACTGTGTGTGCTCACACCACTAAATGCAGTGGGCAGTCTCTCTCATTATGCTGTGTTCCTTTCTCCACTGAAAGTTGGAGTGATGTCCATTTCCACATTACTTGAATTTTTGCTTTATTGTTCCTGTGTAAAAGTAATATCCTACCAAAGACACAGGTGTTAACACAACAGTATTTTTTTCATTTATGTTGTTCTCCCCAAAATGGCTAAAGTGCACTACATAGTTGGGGTTTTTTAAGTTATTTGTACTTAAAACTTCATTCTTGGTTAAGTTAGGAATTTCATAGCCCTGCTGGAGTGTGGGAAATCTTGAACCAATTTAAGGAAGAAATACTTCTCTCTGAGGGAGCACGTGCCAAAGTGATTGAGGAATAAATACTGTTCTGTGGTGATATTGAAGACTCAGCTGGCTGAGTCTCCAAGCAGTCTTATATAACTGGACCTACTTTAAGCAGGACTAAGTAGCCTCTAGAGATCCCTTGCCTCTTACCTATGTGAAATCATTATTCTCTACATCAATATTAGAGCTTGTTTGTCTTTGCCACTGATAAGTGTGTTATGAAGAGACTTGTACCTAGGACTTCACTTGTGTTTGTGGTAATTACTAGGTGGAAATGATCACTATAGCTTTTATGTTTGTTGGATATGACTTGTTGAGCACTTTAGAGATGTCACAGGCTTTCTGTGAAAGCTACCTTTTTTTGGTGTTTTTTTTTTTTCCCCTCTACAAAGTGGTACTGATGATGAATAGTGATTCCTGGAACTTGAGTCTGAATATTTCAGTCTGACAAATGAAGTCAGTGTGATTAAGTCAAGAATGTCTTGCTGCTCATAACTTAGACTGTGGGATAGACTTGAGCTTTCCGGGTAATTAGCAAGATGCACGTTGTAGTTACCCTCATGGCTGGGATGGAAGTGTATGTATTGACTGCTGTGTATTAGAAAAGGGAGTTGTTACTTTATAATGAAAGAGAACAAACAGCAGTGACAAAAAATCCTATACTGACACTTGGTGTTTGTATTTTTTGATTCTGGTTGCAGTTGCCTTGTTTTATTTCTGTTAGTATGTGTAATGGTAAGTTAATTATATGGTAGTGTTGAAACAACAATGGTATAACTTGGAAGGGAAATTGTTTGTTGGACTTTTGTGACATCTGGAATAGCAACCCACGTTTTTGCAAGTTTGTGGCTAGGTGGAGGAGACTATGCTTCTGTGTCATTGGTAACTTCCAGGTTTTGAAATGAAGCAGAAGTGATGGGCAGTAACTGCTCAGACTTCTGTGATACCTAGTGCCCAGTCCCTCATCCCCAATTTTTGTCTTCCTCTCAAAGAATAAGAAAGTGGATATTGTGATAGCATTCAATAGCATTAAATTGCTTTTCCAAATTCGAGTGGAGAGGTCTGGAGCCTGGAAGGAAGTGGGAGGGTATTTATCTGACCAGATCTTCAGCTAGCAGTCTCTGTGGTCTTCCTAGGACCTTTTTCTGGAGAGAATTCTTATGGTGGAATCTATAGTTAGTTATAGGTGATGCTGGAGGATAGTAGGATCTTGTCTATTCCATTGTCTGGAGTATGAGGTGCCCTAATTATGCATAAATACTAATTGATAATAAGTTGGAGTAAAGGTGAGTTACACAGGGCTTTAGAGGACCTTGTGAAACGGAGTGATTGAAGAGTTAAAGAAGCTGAAGTGTAGGTGGATGTTCAGCGATGCTCCTGAAGTGTCCTTTGTGGAGGAGAGTATTAAACTTCATATGTATTATTTATAATATATTTATAATATTTCTATAATTGGAAACATGACCTTGGGTTTGTGATGGTCTGCTCTGTGAACTTTGCCAAAGGTCTTGCTTGCAGGCAGCTGCCTGTACAAGGTATGAACTATGTAATGCACTGTTTTGAAGCATGTTCTCTGTCATGATGTTATGTTGACATCTACTTTCAACTTAAATTGGAATTTCTAGAGTTAGCTCTGAAGAGTGTACTAGGTTTGAAACCTCTTCAGAATAAATTGGTGTCTAGAAAGCGTTGATTTTTATGTAATTTGTTTAGTTGCCTGTATTAATGAAAGGCAGTTGGTAGTAGGTGATGGAGCTGACTTAAAGGCCAGTGAAGTTCTGTGTACTTGATTAATAGAAGTCAGAAAAGCTGAAGCACTAGCTGACTAAAACTGTATATCTTCTGAATGGAATTTGTCATCACCTTGAACTCCCAGCCCTGCAAATAAATGAAGAAATCGAGCTTTTAAAGTAAATTTTAAGCAAACAAGGCTGAAGTTATGTCTAAACATCAGGTTATAACACAGCTTATTATTGAACGAGTTACTTTGCTCAAAGCTGAAGGCTGTCATTTCTCCCAAGTCTTATTTTTTGCTGAGAATGAGAAGACTGGTCTCTAAGGAATGATTTGAGTATGCCCTGGTGTCTCAGTTGAGGACAGACTGATGCTGATAGAGATTCCATGTGCGTTCATATATACAACTTTGAAGAGCTAAAAGCTTTTTGCAAATCACATGACAAAAGATGAATATCTGCTTATGGATCAGAATATGAAAAATAAGTGATAGAGAAGACTGGTCGCCTGCTGTGAGCTGGCTGTCCCCCTGATGAAGAGGAGAACCTTTAGTGAAAAGAGTAACTGTAAAGAATACAAATAGATGCAAATAAAAGGAGATGAGGAATACATTTGGTAAGGAAGTATCTATTTGAACAGGTTGTAATATTCATGTTAAACCCAAAAGCAGTAGACCTGAGGATGAAAAAAGTAACTGAAAGTGCTCTGTCTTAAGTAAATATGTGTTAGCTGAAAGCACTGGTGTTCTTGAGCACAGAACTCCTGGGCTTTGTTGGTTTTCTTTGTGGGTTTGTTTTTTGCAAGTTTTTTGTGGGTTTTTTGTTTGATTTTTTTGTTTGTTTGTTTGTTTGGTGTTGTTTTTTGCTTTGGTCTATCTTCTTCCTAACCTTCGCAGGCATGCTTAGTATTGCAGTCATTCTCTTTTTGCAGTGTAAGTACTTCAGGACCTTTATTGGGTTACCTTCTTGGAGAATAACAGTCAGTTATTCCATCCTTTCTTGTAGGTCATGTTTTCTAGGCTTTTGAGCACACATTGCTTTCAGACTCTGGATGGCTGATATATAAGATGTTCAAGCTGAACAACTCCAGATGGAGCCTCAGTGCTGCTGGCTGGAGAAGAGAGTTTACTTCTGTATTAGCATACTCTAGAGTGTCACTTCCAAACATAATCACCATATACTTGCTGTAGCTTTCAGGAGAGTCTTTGCTCTCTAACCAGTTATTTGTCATCCTGCCTGTGTTACTTAAACTTGTTTATGTTGACTGCTCTTCTAATTTGGACCCACTACAACTTGAAAGGTTTTTTCCTGCCTGCCTGGGAAAGGTTTGTGTGTCTAACTTCATTTGGTTTTCCGTATACAATGCAGTTACTTGGCAACACCACCAAGACTCAGAAGTACAATGCTTCTTTTGACCTTCTGCCATATCTGTTAGATGTTTTGGTGATGTGCTTGTAGGAGGACTTTAACATTTTGCACCACATCAGTTTGTCAGAACTATTAACTCATCTTTTGTGTTTCAAAAGATTAAGATCATCTGGAACTCTTTAACAAACTTTCCAATCAGAGGTTTCAGTTACATTAAGGACTGCTTGTTTCAGTCTCTTCTTTTAGCATATTTATACCTATTGCTCTGATACTCAGGGATTTGAACTTATTTAAATGTGGATGTGAAGCATTTTGTGTTGGTTAGGAAGAGTATTGTGTTGGTTAGTGGTGTGTATTTTTATGGATAACTTTGGAACTACTTGTTTACTCTTACTACTAGTTTTTTAAGGGAGTGGGACTAAGAATGAGATGTTCTCCTCCAGTCCTGCTTTTGTGCCTGGCCTGTTGGAAAAAGAGTACCTCGTTGTCTTGCATATTTCCTTTTAAAGGAGGTGGGATTGGAAGATTTGGTTGAACAGAGTTGGAAATATTCATTGCGGAAGAACGTCCAGCTGCCTCATAGCATGCCTCACTTATTAGTTCAGCATGTCTTTGTAAACATCTGAAAGCTTAGTATCAGGATAAACATGAATGTCTTAATTCACTGTGTGTTAATATATATCTAAGTTTATAATGTAAGAACATATAAAATGGACATTGATGTTAATATGGTTTAAATTGAAATGCCAAATGAAGTTTTAAAGTTCACAGAACTTTGTAAACATTCTTGGTGAGTAGTTAGATTTAAAACTTTAACCTTATAAAATTGGTTTTCTAAGAGTGTCCCTCCCAACTGAATTTGAAAAATGAGCTTAATATTCCTTTTTAAATTCCTCTAGTGTCTGAGATTGTATTTCATTTCCTGCTGCTTGATACTAAAGGTCTGTGCAGCATGGTAGGAAGCAGAGTATGCAGGGGCACAGTCACTGTCTTCTGTGGAGTTACTGAAACTAGAACAGAGGCATCAGTTAACATGTGAAAATGACATTGTGAAATAAGAATAGTGGGTAACAGCCAGCCTGACTTCAAAGGCAGAGCTGCTTCGAAGCTCCAACTCATGAGTTGGGCCCAAGCTGTGTTAGTGTTAAACCCCGAGTTGTAACTACTTGTTACAACTTTGTGTTGCACTGGAGTAAAATACCTTTTTTACTTCTGTTTTGTTGTTTTACATGGTGAAAATGTGAGTCTTGCTGATAATTGTTCATTGTGGTGCTGTAGAGGTTTGCATACTTTGTCATCTTGACTCATTTGTGTTAGGATGAGAGTTATTTGTCCAGTGTTGCCTTGTGTTGCCTTCTAACAGGCAGTGTGAATCCTCTCTGTGGGCTCTGGATGATGTCTTATGAATGGCAACTGTAGCCTTCCTCACAAATATTACTACTGCTTGGTGTCTCTCTGTAGATTAACATGTTGATTCAACAACTGGAAGATAACTGACCATCCCTTCCATCAGCTGTGGGGAATGAAGGAGCAGAGTAACACAAGCCTCTTGTTAGAATGGTGTGAATGGTCATCATCTGTACCCTTAGGAGCAGCAGGTGGAGGTTCAGAGTACTTAAAAATTGTGCAGAACATCCAGTGACAACACTTAACTGAGAATTTGTCTGTCTTGAGCTTGGGGTTTTGAGTAAAAGCCCTGTTTCAGCAACAGTTAACTTTTGATTGAGAGAAAGCCCGAGGATTTCAATAGTCTCGGCTTCAGACTATTGAATTGCTGCGCCTCATTTCACCAAAACTTTTTGCATTCTGGCAGGCTTTTGCATGCCTGTTATATTACTATGATAAACACTGAATAAGGTTTTAAGAATTGCTCTCTGAGATGGACATAATATACCTCCAGTTTTCTTCTTTAAAAAAATAATGCAAGTATTGTACAAAAAAAAAGTACAAAAAAATGTTTTTTTAGAAGCTCACTTTCCCCCAAAAAATTGATTGATGAACTAGAACTCCAAGTAAGGATTGTGATAAATCAGATCCTTAGGCAGGAGGAATGCTAGGTTATAATACTATCTCTTTGATGTAAGTGCTAAGTGCTTGCTTAACAGTTCTAATTGAAAGCTAGTGTTGAGGCATTTTGTACTACTTAATCTTGAATTTCTTCTATTCCTTGGTTCTGATCTTTTTTTGACACAGGAATTTGACCATGCCCTGGTACTCAAAAGACACACACACTGACTTCTTCCCAGTCATTTAACCATATATTTTTATAAAGCCTCAAGTTCAGGCTTGTTTTCTGCAGTGTCCTTAAGTGCTTTGCTTTTCCAGCTAAATACATCTGAAAATACCACTGGACTGTGTGACTGTGCTCGTTCCTCTGTTGCATTGCTGCTTGTGATCGACAGAGCTCATTCAGAAGGTTAAATGGGGAAGAGAACAAGTGAGTTTTTGTAGGTTGGGGTCTCTTGGGTGCCTGGTGAGTGCTGACACAGGAGGAGGAGGACTGGAAGAATAAGTCTAAGCTTTCTGATGTAATTTGAAATTAGACTGACCTAACAGTAATGTTTAACCTGACCTTAAGGGTTTTTCATGGGAAGTTCTGCTGACGTAGCAACTTGCTGTCACCAAAATGGGATGTTCTTGTTGTTCTGCTCCATTCTTGATTGGAACTCTTCTTAGTTCCCTGCCATTAGTGTGTGCTAAGGCCAGATGTGAACTGAATAACTTGCTGATAGAGGGGAAAACTTCAGTTTTCTGCTCTTCTGCAGTTTGGCTTTATTGTCTTGTGGAAATAGCCTGTGGGAAGTCAGTGGATAGAAAGCATCAGTGTGGTCTCCCTAAAACTCAAAACATTTTGGAGTCTATGTACTGTTATATACACTATATGTAAGTTCAGTTTAAATGATTTGCATAGATAAGTTTGATTTATTTTTTTTTTTGTGTCTTCAGAGTCTGAACATCTGTCAGAAGATAAATGCATAAAATTTGGAGTAGTGATCTATTGGCTTTACTTCCTTTGCTGTTGAAGGTGAATGAAAAAGATGTAACTGATCTACATTCTATAGCTGCAAGTGTGTTTATGTATATAAATGTGTATTTATGTTGCTCGTTTCAATCTGTAAATCTTGAAAGTAGGAGCAGCAACAAAAAAGTTTGACTTCTGAAAATATTCATGCAATTTGTGTGAGAATACAATGTTCTCATAGCACAAACGAGCTGTTAGAAGAATTCCTTGGTGGAAAAATTGTTGAGTATTGACTTTTTAAATGTACCCTGGTCATCTTTTTATGTAGCTAAAGCCTCCAATTACTGTGAGTAGAATTGTCCAAAAAAAAAAAAAAAGGAAACAAAAGAGCTTGTGTGGTCAGCTAACTGGGATGTCTTTCCAGTTTGCTTTGTTACCTTCCCAGAAGTCTGAGCAGTTTTTGTAAATCCACTTGTAGGGCTTTTCTATGCTAAGTTTGTTGGAGTTACATACTCCAACATCGTTGTGCTGAAGTTTAGTACAGGTTCAGATTGACTAGATTTAAATATTGCAAAATGCTGATTTCTGAACGCAAATGTGTTTTTCTTTACATAAATGACATGACAGAATAGATATATCCTGTACATTCTGGAATACATTGCTGAAATGTAACTTGTGAACCTTATAAATAATGTAGAAAACAATAGTCAAATACTTTTAAAGAACCACTTCACCTTATGCTTAACTGTAGCAGTGGCAAGTGGAGACAAAATTTGGGCAGATTTCTGTGCATTTCACTTAGTGTGCAAATAGTTGCCCTCTCTTCAGTGTCTGACACAACAATGTTAGTTAAGAGGCATGAGAAGACTAGACAAAATATGCTTGCATTACTTGTGAATTAGTCATGGCAGATACTCTCTATGTGAAATGCATTCAGATTTTTTTTGGGTTTTCGAGCTAATTTTTGTCCCATCACCAGCCCTTAGTGACTGGCATGTCAACAATCTTGGTCTAAAGTTTTGGCTTAGTTTTTTATTTGTGCAGATTAAGGTGTTCATCCTGTTGATGTTAGTCAGTAGTTTTATACTGAAGGAATTGGTAGCTGACTCTTGAAGTCACTTTTTTGGGTGTCTTCGTGGACTCAGTTATGGTTTGAACAATGAAAAATCAATTGATGGGAAATGGAAATCTTTTAACAATGGACTTGTACATAAAGGCACATAGAGACTTCTGTCCTGAACACATGGCTTGTCTTTTGTGTGAACTTGGTGGATGAAAAGGTGGTTCATATCTCAGGTTGAATGACTCCTTCATGCCTATGAAAATGAGACTACTAAAATTTAGACTTAAATCCTGTTCCATGGGTGAACATCCTCAGTAACAGCCTGAGTACTGATTCGGTAACTGGAGAGAGAATTGGAGCATCTGCAATGGCTCTATTAAAACTTAAGCACAGGAAAAAGAAGTAGTGTGGACCAAGACTTTGGTTCTTTTTCATCATGTTAGTTTGCTTCAGGAGAACTAGGGTGAAGTTTCTGGAGCGTCTGTTTGGCAAAAGAAATTGCGACCCAGTGATTGATTGAACTGTTTTGTCCTGATGGATTTCCCTTTTTGAAAGGAGCGTGGTGTAAAGTGCTGAGCTCAGAACATAGTTGCTTCTGTGGAAGGTATTTTAGGTATTAAGTGGAAATGCATTGAATCTCACGCAAACACTTGACTGTGCCCACTCTTGCGTATTTGCTGTGTGAGGGAAGATCTAGTGTGAAGACACCACACTGCAGGATAGCAGAAAGATTGCATATGTATGGTGGTACATGTCTTTGTTAGGAAGTAGGATAGGGAAGTTAAAATTGAGTTCTTAGACTGGTGATCACGTGGAGTAGTTTGTGGGGGTTTGACAGGGGTTCTCTTGTTCTCTCATTTTTCTTGAATTAATCTTTATTAAGAGTTCTATCTTTTGAAAACAGAAACAAGTGCAGTCATTTAACTTCAGTTTTTACCTGATGCTCTGGATCAGTAAGCAGACTGCTACAGTACCATTGTTTGGTTATTGCTTTTTTCAGTGAATCTGAATACACACAATGCTCATATCTAGTGAAATTTCCACAAGACTCTTACACCAGTTACACAATTGTCAGGTTGTTTTTATAGGAAGTTGTGTACTGGTGATAGTATTCTCTAGTATTCTCTAAAAAATGGTCAGTCTATGCCTAGCTTTGATGTTTTTGCTTGAAGCATGCTTCTGTGGTGTTTCTACACTGCTGTGAATCAGTTATTCAGAAGAAAGTGGGAATTGTCTTTTAAAAAGCCAAGCTAATTACTAAAGGAAGTTTTAATGTGAAGGCTCAGAGACATAATCTTCTTGTGTCCCAACTAACAATTGCTTTGTTTTTAGGTGCCTTAGCTGGACCAGTTGTTGATCCACATGTGACAGCAGTTTGGGGGAAGAAGGTTGCACTGAAATGCATAATTGATGTAAATGAAACAATAACACAAGTTTCTTGGGAGAAGATATATGGTAAAAGTTCACAGACTATTGCTGTTCATCATCCTGAATATGGAATATCTATTCAAGGAGAATACCAAGGAAGAGTGACATTTAAAAACTACTCGCTTACTGATGCAACAATCATTTTAAAAAATGTAAGCTTTTCTGATGAAGGAGAATATATTTGCAAAGCAGTTACATTCCCACTTGGAAATACACAGTCATCAACAACTGTAACAGTACTGGGTAAGTCAACTTCTTTATGAAAGAAGGTGAAGTTGTGCAGACTTACTAATAAGTTGTATTTTACCTTTTAACACAAAGAATATGCAAAATATGTATTTGCTGGTCTTTTATTACAGGTATCTTCTTGTTCTTACTAATGTCATTGAGAAACCTTCTTTTAGGTCTTGCTTGTTTAGAACTTGCTCGTTGATTGTCTAGATATTGAAAATAAAATAACCAGTTCCTATTTAAGTGTTGTACCAATACAAACATTTAATGGCTTTACAACTTTGACTGGGCAGTGCTGATACCATGGGCTTGTGTGTGTGTGCTGAGAAGCTGCTGAATGCTGCTTTAGCTACCACAGTGGGTAAATTCCCTCATAAATTCCCTCAGATAGTACTGTGAGTAGTCACCAGTTTTCAGGAAAAAAAAAGGTATTGTTTATAACCTGCTGATGACCAATTGTCTCAGTGAAATAATCCATCATCTGTAATGAGGTCAGTGTTCTAAGAGAGGTGGCAGATGCTCCATGCCTGGAAACATTCAAGGTCGAGTTGGATGTGACTCTTAGCAACCTGATATAAGTAAAGGGGGATTGGATTAGATGGCCTTTAAAAGGTCCCCTCCAGCTCAAATTATTCTATAAATGTGTTGCTAACATGGTAACTTAATGTAGCTGCTTGGGGCTGGTGATGTAAACTGTTCTTTGCATAGTATAAACGTAAAGCAAAACTGTCTAGTTGACTGCTGGGAGCTGTGGGACGAAAGAGGCAACTTGAGCTCTTGACTGGTTGTGGGTGGTCATAATGCAAAGCTTTCATAAACTTGGGTTTTCACTTAGGCTAATTTAGTCCCTGTTGTTGAGGGTTGAGTATTGCTGTCATAAGGAATTACTACTGAAGCACAGGGAGACTTAGGTGGTAGAGCAGTGCGAGGTAAAATGATTACCCTGAAACTTGAAAACCTACTACTGACTTGCCCTCTCCTTTTAGTAGTATTCCTTCTTGTAGTAGAGAAAGGTACTTCTGTATCTACTGCAAGTAGTCAGTGGTACTTTCTACAGCTGAGGTGGTCCTCAGTGACTGGTTTTGTAAACAGATAGTAGAGTACTCAATGAGATTAATCAGATGGCTGTTGCACAGTATGTAAACTGGTTTTCACCACAAGGTGGGGCAAAATAAACACATCAAAGCAACTGGCTTAACCCAATTTGAAACAAGTAACTTGACCAAAATTCTATGTGATGTACAAAGCATGTAGTTTTATGGCTCTCTTTTCCATGTACTGCAGGTGGCCATGACTGTGGTTATTGTAGCAGTCTTTTGACTTCAGGTTTCAGCTATTGTACTTTACCAATATGCCTGGGAGGTTCTTACTGTTCTGCCTCATCTTTTCTAGTCAGTTCCCAAGATTTTTTTTTTCAGATCACATTACTAGTTGTGTCCATTTTGTCCTTGAAATTTCAGGTTTATGGAGAACCTGAGGACACACTTGGAAAGCAAATGTATGTCCTATGTATTTATTATTCTGCATTTGAAAATGTGGAAGGACCACAATTTGCTTGATTAGATATATATTATAAAAAAATGCAGTTGTAATGGTGTAGGAAAAGTATTTGTCAGGCATACAATGCTTCTGATCATAGGTTGTTTTTCACAGTTGGTGCAGGTGGTTACCATTGCTGTTAAGGCTCTCAGTGACTCGAAATCAACCTCTGAATTGCAAAACCCAGCTATTATTTGCAAACATGCCTTTCCATCCTAGTTAGCAGCAGCTTGGTTTGCACGTACAGCTTGGAAGCCCACCCTTGGTTGGGCTTACACTGGCCACAGAACTTACATATTTTCTGTCCTTCTGGAAACCTTTTACTACACTGAAATGTAGACTTAAAGAGTAAGAATACTGGGGAAGTAATGATTTTTAGAATATACATGTAAATGAATAAATTGTGAGCTTTGCTGGCCTGAACTCTGCAATTCCAAGCTCAGCAGAGTCGTGAGGCATGGAATGGCTGTAATCGGAATTTAAAAGTTGATGTAACTTTAAAATCCAGCTTTAGTCTGACTGCATTTTCCCACTGGTCTAAAAAACTCTCCCTTAAGTGTGGAGAGAAAAGTTCCTTTCCTAGGGCCGAAACTGTTTCCAATCCAAGCAGCACTGCCTTTTTTCCTAGTCCCTAATCTGCTCCTCTTTAGCAAAGAATTAGTTTCCTTCCCATATGTAGTGGACATACTTCATCATGTAGTAGGTGCTTCTACACTGTAAGACAGAGACACTGAAGACAAACAGAAGAAAAAAATAACTACAAGATAAAATGCCCTTTGTTTTGCCACAGTGTACTGATCACCATATTTAGAACTTCTCTTATGCTTCTTAAGTGTAACAAACTTTCCACGTTTGGTGACCTTGCTTGCACCCAGTTTTCTTTGTTTAGTGCCCCATGCTGTCTTAAAGAAAATGCATTTTAAAACAAGAGGTTAAGACAGTAAAAATATGAAAATGCTCTTAGGGTCAAACAGGTATATTGAACTTGTTTACAGTGTTGTTTCTTCAAACTTAACTGCATTAAACTAGAGTAAAAAATCATGAATAGTTTTGTGGCATGCTGTTTTTTAAAAGACACTGACCAAATGGGCCAAACTGGTGTCTTGAGGCAGAAGAGATTGATTGTGACAGGTCAGCTTGCACAGCTGACATAATTTTTATGTTGCCAACTTGAGTGCTGTACATGACTGTTTTAAATACTTGGTTTGGCTTGACTCTGCTGTCTTGCCAAGTTAGATTTCTCAGCATAGATATCGATAAATGAGGTCTTGTTCTTCTGCAGCCTGGCTCTTACCAATGCTGCAAGTGAACAATGAGCTGTGCAGGTGAGTGTCTGTCACCATGAATAGATCCCAGACACTCTCATGTAGAAATTCTTACAATTAGCAATCAGAAGAAGGTGCGTGTCAGACAGGATAGAAACTGGATCCTCTCAGATACTTCTAATAAAGTAATGATGTTTAAAAAGTGCCTGAGATATACACATTAAGTACCACACGATATTCTGGGTGAAGAAAAAGTATCAAGTAGATAACAAAGTTATCTGGTCTGACTGGTCTTAAAATGAACGAACAAAAAAAAACCCAAAACCACAAAAACAAAACAACCTAAAAGTCAATAATTAAGGATTAATTATCCAATAGGATAAGGTACACAGAAATATAAAGCTGCTGGTTTTGAGGGGAGAGAAAATAAAGGCTAGAAATACTGTTTTGGAAAGAAGTTATTCAAGTAAATGTCAGTTGCAATGAAGAAGGAACATTCCCAGTGTCGTGCTGTTGCCAAGGAATTAGTGAATTTAATGGCAAGAGGAAATAATTTTGTTTGTGTTGTAATCATTCCAATTTTGTCCAGACCTCCTGTGCACAGTGGCAGAAGAAAAGTTTTAAAACTAACAGAAACAGGCTGAAAAAGGCTTATGAAATATTTAAAATCAAGAAGAAACTTTGAGGCCTGGAAACTTAATGCAATAGGATTTAAGGCTCTTTCTTGTTTGAATGCTTTATTATCTTGGTTTTCTATGAAGTGGAAGGACTTGAGCAGTGAGAGGTCCATGTTGAACATAAGGTGAAGGTAGAGTAAGTAGAGTTGAATCAGGTAATGGTCATGAGTCAGTATGTGCAATTTAGGTGAGACTTTAAATATCTTTATAGCACAAATGTAATTCATGCCATAATGTTGCTTTAGATTTGTGTGACTATTCTTCTAATTTACATGAATGAAATGATCGGTGGGCAGTGACCTCTGTCCATTCAATCAGTGTATCTACTCAGCTGATGATTTAAAGTCAGGGAGGAAACCACCACTGCCCTTGAACTCTTACACTGTGGAAGCAGGACTGTTCTGATTTTGGATCTCTGTGGGATTGGTGGCTTCCTTTCCCAAACAAAGCATTTCACCATCTTTTTCATTTGACCTCAATAGAGCATAATGTTTCTACTGAATGGGTGAAGCAGCTTCTCTAATGCTCCCCAGCTGCCTTCATGTGTCCACCACCACCACTGTGAGCAATGAAAGTCTGTAGGACATGTTTCAGTATGATTCAGGTGGCACACTGAATGCTCCTGGGATAAAAGGGGACTGCTGCAAGAGTTGGTGCATGTAGAAGTTACACTTTCCAAAAAAAAGGTAAGAAAAAGACTACCACAAAAAACCCTTCCAACCCCCTTCTTTTGGGTAATCCTTTATCCAAATGGAAAGTGGTATAACTGTTTCCCATTGAGAGAGGTGAGGTGCCAATGGCCCCTTGTATGAATCCCTTATATGGATTCATTTGCTGGATACTTCTCTAAATCCATGAGTGAAGCATCTAGAGAGGCTGTAGAATATATATATATATGAGATATGTATACATGTAGAATATATGTAACGTGTGAAATAACTAGCTGGGTTTCTGCTGGTTTTGCTTCAGTTGCTGGGACAAATGATAATTCTGAACAATAAACTATAGAAATAAGGATCCTAGCTGCAGTTGCTTTCTGCTTTTTAGTATGTGGCTATTTAGTTATCTTGTAGTTGGTGTGTAGTCCAAGAATCATAATTTATGGGAAGATGTGACAGTAGAAGCCTAAACATTTGTGAAATATAGAAAAAAAACTAAAGCACTGGAACACATTGGATTGGGAATAAGTATTTTACAGAGTTGAGTAGTTTTGAGTAGGTCAAGTTTGTGTCTTGTTGACAAGTGTAAAACTAAGTATTACACAATGGACACAAACTGGCTTATGTCACAAATTTCTGGTACCACTTGAGAAAATAGTCTTTTTTCCTAATAATGATAATCTTAGCAGAAAGTGGGCTTTTTTAATTAGTGTATCCTGCTCTCTGGCTACTGTCACTTAATACTTGTAGACTTCTTTTTCTAAAAGAAGAGAACTGACTAGTCTGCTTTAAATCTGGAGATCTCTGCTACCTTAGTTAAGAGTTCTTGTTTACTTATATGTCCCTTTACAAAGAGGTGGAAGAAAAATTCTGCAGGTAGGTACTTTTTTTTTTTTAGTCACAAGAATAGAATATATGAAACTTTATTTCCAGCTGAAATTCTTTGACTCTATATTGCTGGCATGAAACGCTACTGATAGTTGCTTATTTAATTGATTTCACTGTACAGAGATCTCAGGCAGGGAGTGATACAGCAAAAATTAAAATCTTTATGCTTATAAAATTCTAAATGTAAATTTGAGTGTTTACATCTGCCTTTATTAATACTACAGAAGCTACTGAAAAAGTTACAGCTAGTGATTTGGGGAGAACAAGCATGGAAACCAAACTGTGGGTGAAATAACAAAGCTGTGTAGTGTCAGGTCCTCCATATTAGGTTTTAAAGGGTTGTTTTTTTTTCCAGATGATAGAATGCTCCAGGCTTATTGCAGAAAGCTCTAGTTATTGCTAGTGTTGGAGAGCAGGGAATCAGATTTGAAAGAAGTTCCATTAGAGATGCTTCAGATATAGGAGAGTGAGTGTAGAACTTGGCATAAAACCCCTGCTGTTGGTTTATTTACAGTAAGGTCACTAACAAATCACAGAGGGTAAGCATTCAGAGAAACAAAGTAGAAAATAATTTGCTCTCAGTGTTGGCCCAAAAAACCTTCAATTTCACGGTGATTTATGTTCTTTAAGTTCTTCCAATCATAGAACAGAAAAGACATTTTTATAAGGTTATCCGTTTAGTAGCTGCCTTTCCCTTTAGTGTAATTGAGCAAATAATAAACTACTTTCTTCAGACATGAGCAGTGTTAGATTGAGCAGAAAACAGTCACAGACTGATCCTGGCACTGAATTCACTCCAGATGAAAGAAAATATTTGATACCCAGTTATCTTTGGAAGGTATAGGTAGTTGGAGAAGTATCTTGCCAGATATGGTGATCTCTGCTCTATTTCATTTCAAGTTGTGTGTGTGGCTCAGCTTCAACTTCTGGGAAAGAAATTCCATGACCTAAATTTTTCCTTCTTGTCCTGAAAGGCATAGAAGTTGCAAGACTTGTCTTTGCTTTGTGATTAGTGAGTGCTGGTCCACTGAGGTGGATTCTGAAGAATTATGGTGTGTAGGAATGACCTGCCCTAGAGGACTCCCAGCAGCCTGATAAGAGCAAGAGACGAGCATTATGTAATAGCCTGCTACTCTACTGCAAAACCTGTATCTTACAATGTTGGTGACACAAATGGGCTATTCTAAAAAAGCACAACCTTGGTTTGTGTCTGAAGGACCAGATAGTATTTCTGCCTTAGACTGCAACTGGTGGATGGCTTGTACAGGGCTGACAAAAAACCCTGTTAAAAGAAAAAGGAAATTTTTCAAAACTTTTCAGTCTGTGGCCCTCGGCAGTAGACTTGTACATAAGGAACTAAACTTCCTGTTATAGTGAAGTGTGTTGCCTAAATCTGCAAAATTTTGGGGTGGGCAGTGGTTTTACAAGGAGGTAACATCCTCCCATGTGTCTTGGGTGTAGTACTGAGTTCAAATTTTTTACTTTTATAGGGATTCATTCACAAAAATATATTCATAGGCAGAATTTTATCAATAATTAAAAACAATTTCTTTGTGTATCAAAACCATATAAATTTTATATAAAATTACATGTATTTGCACATACACATTAGATTCTATATTCAGTGTGTGGTGTGTGTATACAGAATAATGCTTTTTTGGAGGTTGAATGTCCTTTGCAGCATGGAAGTCATTTATATTGTCCTGATGAACAAAAGCTTAAACTCTTAATGTTGGGTGTTAAAACACTGAGGTAGCTTTGAAATGACATAAACTGGCAGTATAGATTAATACTTGAATGCTTGAAAAGGCAGCAGAATCTAAGCTTTTTGAAAAAAAAAAATGCACTGTAGTTTCAACTTAATATTTTAAGCTGTCTGTTGTCAGACACTACAACTGGAGCACTGTAGTTGGCGTTTTGGACCTATCCACACTGGAATTCCCTGTCAGTGCATTAAATGTAGTGAATGAACAGCTCCGAACTTGGATGAGCGGACAAAGGTGAATAGTGTCAGCAGGCAAAATCTTCATGAAGCTGTCACCTCTGAGCTTATTTCTGGGATATCTGATTAGCCTAGGCTTTTGCAAATGGATTAGATTTTGTTTAAATCTTACACAGTGACAGTTTCAAAGATGTGGAGTCTTTCTTGTCTAAATTTACTTTTTCTCCCCTCCCTAGTTGAACCTGTTGTGAGCTTAACGAAAGGACCAAACCCTCTAATAGATGGTGCAAACTTGACAATAGCAGCCACTTGTACAGCAGCCACTGGAAAACCTGCTGCACAGATTGACTGGGAAGGAGACTTTGGTGATAAGAACCCCCCCATCTCTACTCCGTTTCCAAATGAAACAGTGACAGTTGTAAGCCAGTACGTGATTATGCCCACGCGGTTTGCAAGAGGAAGACACATAACTTGTGTTGTGAGGCACCCTGCTTTGGAAAAGGAGATCCGATACCCTTATGTGTTGGACATACAGTGTAAGTATTCTGTAAGGTAGATGCTGCTTGGTATATCTCTTACAACCACCCTCTTAATCGGTGTATACCTTCCACAGGAAGGAGATGAGCACTTTCTGCTTCAGGAAAATGAAGGAAATGAAAACTCTACAGAAATCTAAGCTGTGATTGAGGCAGGTCAGGCAGGAGTAGAAACCTGGGGTCTCTGTTTTGCCAATAAGGTCATGAAGCTAAAACACTGTTATGTTTGTTTGTGTTGTTTGTTTTGGATATTGAATCACGGGTCAACATTATTATTCATGTTTAAAAATAAAATTCAAAAATTACTGACAAAATAACAAACTCAGTTGATCTGTAAGCTCTTTATAGTGTCTTAATTTCAGCAATAGTAAAGAGAATTGTAATAAAGATTCATGTTTGAGATGACAAGTTGAAAGTAGACCTTATGGTCAGTAAGTTATTTTCAGATTAATCACTAAGCTTTGTCCACTCTAATTAACATAAGGAAACAAGAACATAATACATACATTCTTAACATTTGATATTCAGCTTCAAGTTGCTCATATAATTCAAATGTGTACCAGGCTTGTTTAACAAATGTGTGGCTTTAAAACACGTGAAAATATGTGGTGAGATGGCTTACAATGCTGCTTACTTAAAACCAGTTAAGATGAACTTTAGTTATGTGACCCTTTTTTTTTTTTTTTTTTTTTTTTGGTTAGACAATGCATATGTGACCAAACCCAACTATTTTCAAGTTGTTCCTTTATTATCCTGTCTCAGCTGTGTGCTGGTTTAAAGTTCCTAAATCACAGAAGTCTGTCAGTTCAATTAGAAGAAATGTAGTGGCTGGAAAAAGTAGACTTGCTATTTGGGTTTGGCTAGAATCTAATTTGGGTTTGTTTTTATTCTGTTTGGTAAAGAATCACTTATTTTGGCATAAAATAGTGATTAGTGTGGCTTTATTTTACCAGTCTTGAAGTTTTAGATTGAAGGGCCATTGATACAGAAATAGAACTAAAAGGTGGTTTTTTTCCCATCATTGTCTCAAACACTGAAGAAGAGAATAAAGTTTCATATTTAAAGTGAAATGAGGATGCAAATTGATCTTAAATATTTTTATCTGAAATTAGTGTTAAGGCATGTTTAAGACTTTCTAACAAAATTGTATAGTAACACAGCAGCAAGTGAGCAGCAGTGTGTGTTCCTCAGTCTTCCCTGACACAGCTTTTACCACTGCTTCTCCCTCACTGCTGTAGGAGTTTATACTAAATCATACTGTCTGTTCTGTGGCTTCTGAATATTTCAGCTGGGTGTCTCTGGCTTATCTGACATCACCGCCTTGCTTTTTAGAGCCTTAAAAACATAATTTTATGTATTGGTGCCAGTGGATAACTTAATCTTTATAGCTGGCATCTGTGAACTTTTTGGTGATTTCCTAATTACCTGGTTTTTCCAAAGGCTGTTTCTGACCCTTTGCTGTATCTTTTTAGTGAGAAGTAGCTCTAAATTACCGTTCCTCACTTCCCAAAAGAATGAAATAACTTCTTTTCTTCTGAAGTCCTCTCACTTCCCCAAGGTGTTGTACGGTTGCTGAAAACACGGGGAAAGTTGCACTGATTAAAACAACTTGTTCATTGCTACATATTATGCTGTAGCTTGGAACTGCATTGTGTTCTCTGTATTTTGGTGGTGCTGGTGGTCTTTAAATTAAAAACAGACAAACAACAATGAAAGCACACATCCCACTTCCTCCCTCCCCTCCAAAAAAAGAAAAAAAAAACCAAAAAAGCCCCCTTCTGCTCCACTGATCTGACCATTAGACATAATTCACTCTTAACAAAAAAATTGTGATTGATAGATGGAATCTTTTTTTGTCAGATGCCCCAGAAGTTTCAGTAACTGGCTATGATGGAAACTGGTTCATTGGAAGAGGGAACGTTCAACTCAAATGTAATGCTGATGCAAATCCATTACCTATGGAATTTATGTGGACCAGGTAAATATTTATGTAAAGGGACTTGGCACATGATTCAAGTGGTATAATTGCTTAGCTTACAGTAAATGCATGTTTTGAAAACAAAGAGTATATGACTTATATTGGGTTGTAATGATTTTATCCAGCCTTTTAAAAGGAGGATACAAGATATGTGTATGTATGAATATGGGTGGGTGGATATCTTGTAAATTTATATGCCTGAACAGTTTGTCATTACTCTCAGGGTAAAGTCTCTTTAGTTACTCAAAGTAGATTAAACTGTGTATGCTGCAACATGTAGAACAAAGACCAGTAAGTCTAGTAGGGATCCAACTATTTTTTAGTTCAGTTTTATCATCACTGAGAGTAGATTGTAAACACTGGAACAGACTTTTCTGTATCTGCATTTTAAAATCTGAAAATTACGGTTGAGATGGCTTACTGAATTACAGAATTTGTCATGTTTTTCAAAGTGCTCAAGTAGTTGCCAAGTCAGATGAATCCATCGTGATGGAAACTAGGTCTTGAACAGGTGTCTAGTAAAATAAAAAATTGAACATAGCAGCCACACTTCATGAATATGTGAATTAGTTGGGCCCTACTCTGAAGTGTACTGCTTGGCTTTTGCAGCCATGGCTGTACTTTGTGCAAGAGACAAAGGAGGACAATAAAAGCAAGCACAGATAAGTCTTTCCTGTGAAGAAAAAAAAAATAAACTCAGCCCTTTTAGTTTTACTTGCTGCCTGTAGAAAAGGAAATAACTTTCCCAAGGATAGTGTGAATTTTTGTGTAACTGTTATAGTGGCTTCTCTTGGTAAATATTTGGGAATATTTATTTATTTGAAGCTGTAATCAATTTCCCTACCTTCTCAATGGTGGATATAACTTAATGGAGAGGAAGAGTAGTCATGACGTGGATTGAAGATGTTGTATTGATAAGTTTGGAGTTGCTTGATGTCAGTATTGCAGGAAAAGAAAACATTACTGTAACTGACTCGATCTTAAAACCAGCCACTGAAATTTTCAGGGTGGCATGGCTATGCTAAACTAACTATAGTAAAATGTGTACTTTACCTACTGCTACAGTGGGCTGCCATCCCCATCCCAGGCTTAGCTCAAAATCAGTGTGATGAGAAATTTCAACACATAAAAATTCCTATGTTCAGAAAAGCTTGCCAGGATTGCAACTAAACAGCAGTACCACTTGTTTCTTCAGATGCACTGGGTTCTCAGTTCTCTCATTTGATTTTGAGACATATGTAAAAACTAATCAATACTGCCTCTGTCTGAAATTCCAGAAGAAATAAACATATTTAAATACATTTAAAGCACTTCAAACTTCAGAGGTGACT
The DNA here is from genome assembly GCF_001715985.3 of Manacus vitellinus. Classification (NCBI taxonomy): domain Eukaryota; kingdom Metazoa; phylum Chordata; class Aves; order Passeriformes; family Pipridae; genus Manacus; species Manacus vitellinus. The sequence goes on from NW_021940488.1 coordinate 755,713, forward strand.
TTTATATCTCCTAAGGTTAAAATGGAACCAACTCTTACAAAAAAGCTGATTTTTCTGGAGCAAAACTAGGGTACCTTTTTGAGCAGAAACAAAACCTATCAAAGAGGCTGCAATATTGGTGCATGAGGAGCTTCAAGTGTGTGTGTGTGTGGGGAATCCATGTAAGAAAAGGGTAGCTTGAGTATTTAAGGAACCAAAAAGTAGCTGTGTTCAATTGTGTGCTGTCTTACTGGTGTCAAATTATAGTAGCTTCTAGAACTACCATACCAAAAAATGGTATCTCTTGGAATCAAAGATGACACTGTACTTGCTGGCATACTGATATTTTCATTGTCAATAATTTTAAAATGTTGAATGTATGAGAATTTTATTAGCATGGACCTGGCAAACAAATTGGCTGTTTTATAATGTTTCTGGAAATAAATACTTCTGGTACTAATGAATTATGGAATATGTGCTTGATCACTTTTATCAGCTTTAATATGGCTGAGGCAGTTCTGGGCAATAATCACAGCAAAGTAGTAGGAATGTTGTCTTCAACCTACATATGTTGGAGATCATTTTTGCTGTTAACTGTGGGGTGTTTAGTTTTTTTTAATTGAGTACTTATTTTAAGGTGTTGGGTGACTTTTTTTCAATGCTGTTTATAAAAGCACACTTTCTAAATGCTTTCAAGGTACTGTGATCTGGTGAGCACATGCTTGCATATTGATTTAGGCCTGGTTAGCTGTTAATAGATACTTAGATAAAACATGGGATGCAACAGCATGAAATTATACACAGGTGTTTAATGGGCAGTTGGCAGCTCTGTTAAAATAGTTTCAGTGCTTTTGCCCTTTCCCCTTTCTCATCGTGTTTACTCAGTTGTTACTGCAATCTCAGGCAGAGTGGTACAGGGAAATGATAGAGTTGGAAAGGCCAGTTGACCAGAAACAATTTTTTTTTTTAACCAGTTGTTTCTCCAAATGTTCTCCACATTCTGTTTCAGTGCTGTAATTTGGATGGAAAAGTGATGGGGGATGAGAAAAAGCAGGTCAAGAGAGGGGGAAACTGCTTGAACTCTTGCTCAGAAATTCTAGTCAAAATGCCCTGTAAATTAAGCATGTATGGACAGAAATATTTATTGTGATAGCTCAACTGGATGCAAAAGAACAGGCAGACAATCCTGACAGCAGTATAAGTGCTTCTTAGTTAGACTGTTAGTTTTTAGAGCTTGAGTTGGCTTGTTCCTTCAAGTTCTTTTGAGATGATGTTTTTTAGCTGTAGTAGTCTTCATTTTTAGACAGCTTGCTAGTGCCAGCAGACTTGACATTTAAAGGATTTGGCACAGAAATTAAAAACTAAATAAATGTTCAGGTGTACACTGAGAAAGTCCAAGAAAAGCCCACTGACAATGTCAGAGCACAGTGAAAAGTTCACTTTACCGACTATTACAAATATTGTTTTAAAGTGTTCTATTTAAACTAGTTGTAAGATTCACATTTGAAATATAACTGTTTTTCTAGGTTGGATGGACAGTGGCCTGAAGGATTGCTGTCTGTCAACAATACTCTGCAGTTCAGCAGCCCATTGACTTATAACTACACTGGGACTTACATCTGTAAGGTGACTAATTCACTTGGTCAGAGGAGCGATCAGAAGACTGTCTACATATTAGGTAAGTCATCTCAGCAAAGACAGTGTGTTAACTGTGTTTTGGTCAGTGATTGAATTAACAAACTGAAGAGCCAGTTGATGCATGAAATATTTACACATTTTGTGTGAAAACCTATTTGAAGTATGGATTTAAGAGCTATAATACAATTTGGGATAATTAATAATTAAAAACATGTAGTAGAAATTCTTAAACTTCAGGTGCTTCTGAAATTATTACTTTCTCTTGGTAGGTGAACTGAGATTTGTTTCTTACAGTGTTAACCTGTGTTTGACAAGATATATTGATGGCAATAAACAGCACCTTGTCTGTAATAAATTGAAAAAACAGATGTTGTTGGGAGGTGATGAACTACATTTAGGAAAGCCAAAGGTGCTCTTCTTTAAGGAAGTTAGGGTTATGTTCTGAATGTGTTTCACATCAGTTACTCATCTCATTTTCTCAGGATGCAGATATCCAGTAATCATGAAGTTAAGTATCTCATGCAGAACTTGCTGATCTACTTAGTGTAATATAGCAGAGGTGTGTGACTGTTTAGCATTACTGCTGTTGGAGCCCACAACCTTGTATCTGTTAACACAGTGTAATTAATGTTTTACTATGGCACCTTCTTTGTGAAAAAACAGCATGACTTATGGTATATGTGAATGGTGCCCTACAAGGGTGAAAAAGCTCTCCAGGTTTCCATAATGGATTAGGAAAATTAGCTAATACGTAGCTTGATCAATAAATGTTAATGTCATTTTTATAAGAAAGATAATACAAACATGAAAATTAAAATCTTTTCAATAAGTTATTGACATTTGCTGTTTCGATAAGGGAATTAAGTGTCAGAGTGCACGCTGGCATGGATACAAACATAGATGACTCCTTAGTAAGAACTTAAAACTCAATATGAACACTTAAGAGTGGAGGTGAGAATGAGAACTTGCAACTAAAACTGAAGGTCCAGGATGTTTGAAGCCACGTCTGTCAGAATTCATTTTTGATAGTTGTCTGCATCTTTAAAACAAATGATGGAGTTGCAGTCACACTGACATACTAGCTTCCACAATGGCCTACATTGTAGTTAAGTTCTAATTAACTGCCTAGTTAATGACCTAGTTTCCCCTTAACTTCTAAGTAGTTTGAGACAGTGGAATTATTTGTAAACAACTTAATAGCTAGAATTTTATACACCTTTTATATATAACTTTTTTATATAAGTTAAAAGATTTCAAGTTGGGAAAGTTACTTTGGTGAGAAGTTACTTTTGGATGCTTGGTTCTAATTCTGCTTCTATGAAGAAGAATTCATTGCTACATAGAAGTCTCAAAACAGTAACAAAGACTGGCATGTTTTAAGAAGTATCAAGTAAAAAAATTCAAATGTCATCATTAAATAGGGTGAAATATTTGCCTGCATTGTAACATTGAAATACACTTACTCAGAAAATAACAGTACAGTTCATAGCTGTTTTCAGCCCTATTCTAATTCTCAGGAATGGGGGAAGTTTTTTCAAGTGCACCACTTTTCAAGTTGTCAGTTCTGTGAATATCATCTGCTATAAGTACAACTCATGCTTTTTACCATGATTGTCATGCATGAGGATATAAGGCCATCATTCAAATTATGTTTGCAATTAACAGACCAAAATAGGCCAACCAGGAAGTCGTGTATGGCGTTTCCTAAAATGAATCAAGTTTTTGAAAAGCAGAAGCATTATACAGGCCAGTTGGGCTGTGGTGGCAGCTTGTGTTCTAGCCCATGGCAAATGTAACAGAGCTTAATAAGCTTGCTGCAGAGATAGTTAAGCTGCAGCAGTTGATCTGTGGTGTGAACTGATGGATACTGTTTACCATGAGTGCTGCTTTTCAGCTTTGTTCAGCAACTTTGTTTTGCTGCAGTGATTTACTTGCAATTAGCAAACCTTAGCTGGTTTTAGGGAGCACCAAAACTGAACCTCAGCTAGCTAGAAATCATAGTCGTGATTCTCCTGGTTAAGTGCAGCAGTAACAACAAATACTTTAGTTGACATTAAATTAATTTCAGTTTTTTGAAACCTCATGTTGATCATGCTACCAAACTGATTAAAACCACTGTGTATTAACCTTGCATATATAGGAGAGTTGATAAAAATGAGAGGTGGGGCAATTGTAAGTGTAACACCTGTGTTGTTTTCAGAAAGTAATATAAAGCACATTTTATTGTAACTCTTAAGAATAACTTTTCATTGTGATTGGCTCTTTAAATAACTGAAATGCCCTTAATGGTGCAGAATGGACAAGTAACTATGAAATAATGTTACCACCTTTAATATTTGACTTAACTGACGAGGTATCTAGTAATGGCAAACATGGCACTGCTGCACTATGAAGCAATCAGCAATAACATGAAATAAACCATTAGCTTATTTTTCTATCTTTGCTTTTATCCAATGTATGAAACTTGGTATAAAACAAAGGGAAAGCTTGAAGCTAGTGGACAAAGCTGTATCATCACACCATCTTTGAAATTTTAATTGTAAAGCTGTCAAAAAGGATTTATGATGTTAATGCTTCTGAACAGTCACAATGCTGGTAGTTAAGTTTTTTTTTTAACTGCTGGCAAAAAAATATCTCGAGTTGAAATGTGTTCTAGGATTATAATGTAAGCTGAGCAAAAAAGTTGCCTTTGGTCCTGATATTCATTGTTAAAAAAATAAAGCTGTATTTTTAATAAGTTTTGTTGTGCTCCTAGACTTTGTTAGTACTCTTAAAGTGGAATAGGGAAATAAAAGAGAAGTTGATACCAACTAAATGGTAAAATCACCAGTTTTTATTTACAGGAGATAATACATCTTTATAGGGATAGAGAAATACTCAAATGTTATTTGAAGACAGACTTTTTTTATATTGCTTTTAAGGCACTGATATCTTTGCTATTTTTTACTCATTCAGTGGTGTAAAGTTAAACTTCTTGTGTGGTTTTCAAGCAAAAGTAAGTCATGCTTCTCATGGGGTTCAGGTGTTGAAGTTCTGGATGTAGTCCTGTAGGTTTTTCAAAGCAAACCGTCAGCTTGATATGTAAAGCACTTCCTCTTGCAATATTGATTTACTCCGTTTTCTTATGCAAGGAATTGTATCTTGTTTTCTTGGCTCTGTGTTCCTTCACCTTCATACTGTTTACTGAGGCCTTTCCTTTCTCCACTTGCAAGGGAGAAGTGACCTGTGAGACTTGCATTCAGATAGGAACGTGCTTACTTCCTCTGTCATGACTGCCTTTGAGAGACACTACTTTTGTTAAAAGTAAAGCCAGCCTTTGTTAGCCAGCAATCCTGGGAAGGTGTGATTTGTAAGTACAGGGTCACCCTCTTGTAGAGTGGGCATTGTCAGGATTAACATAGGAGAGGCTGATCCTCGGTTTTACTTTTGTTTCTTCATAAATAAATCTCTGTTCTGAGAGAGCATTGTGAATTCAGGCACTCGTTTATTTTCTAATGTACAAACTGCTTTTTTTTTTTCTGTTGTGTAGCAAAGGACTTCCCAGGATATTCTGACTGTTAACTTTCTTGCTCCCTGGTATGGCATGCTTTGAAACTTTAATGGTCTTCCTGAACATTCCTTTGTACTCCAGCTTATGTTAATGATAAGTTTCTCCTGTATCCCAAAGAAATACCAAAGTCTTCTATTTGGTGTGTGGAAATCCCAGCTAGAACCTACAAAAGTACTCTGAACTTTGAAAGGGGATGATTGACTCTGATGAAAGAAATTGATGGTACCTGTCTGCATATCATGCTGCCAAAATAGACGTGGGGGCACATACACTGAAAAATAATCTAAAGGGAAATGTTCTACTCCAGTGTGGAGCCTTCATAGACAAGAAACTGTGGGGAGAGGGTTACACAGTGTCCTCATCTATTTCTTGACTTTTAGAGTCAAAGTGGTTGGAGAAGAACTGATGTGGAAACATCATTCTTTCTCAGACATTTCTGAAAGCCTCCTTTGATGGAAAGGCAGCTTTCCCTGCTCTTACAGAGGAGTTGCTATGTAAGCTTTTCAGCAGTTGAGAGAAAGGGTTGTTTTTATAACACCCAGCTACATTGAATTATTATTCAGTTTTTAAGTACTTGCCATGTAAGTGAAATTTAGCAACAACAGCATGTTAAGAAGCAAAGGTAAATATGTCTCTGTGCAAACATACATGTAATACAGGTACAGACAGATACTTATCACTTAGGAAAATTACAAGTTCAAAGAGATCTTGTAATTTGTGCAAAGCCAACTCAGTTTTGGATTATAAGTAATAGATAGGAGGTCCTTGGCAAAGAAAGGGATGTTTGCACCTTGAATCGTGTGGGGTTTGTGTTTTGTTTTGTTTTGTTTTTGTTTTTTTTTTTCAAATAAGGAGAACTACTTTTAACCACTTTATTGTGACTTTTGGATCTAGGCAGACTTTGTCTATATTAATTTACAACAACTATCCAAGAAATCTTTCCTTCCTAAACTACTTCTGTAATGTTTAACTGACATTTTAACCAAAGGAGATGTGTACCAGTATTGAATTATCTTACCTATTATAGAGCTGGTCACCTTACCTCTGAATTATTTCATAGTGGGCTAAATCCAAAATTACTTATAGTTTAAAAATACTGTGTTATCTAGTTGATTTTCTTAAAATGATGTGCTTGTTGATATTGATACCAAGACAGGCCTTAACCTAAGATTTTTAAGCTAATAATCTGGTTCAAAGGATGCTCCATCCATTTCTTTTCACATTCATCTTTCTGACACTTGGCTTGTTGTTGGCTTTGACTTACTACAGAAGCAAAGGTGGGTCCTCATTGTTCAAGTGTCTGGGTACTTCAGGGGGATTGAAGTGGGAAGATGTGGTGTTTGGGCCATGACACATGTCATGTTAATTGGATGTCTTTACTAAAATTAACTGTAGAAACTCACCTTCCCAGGCAAAGTTGTTTGTATTGTAAGAGTTGAGAAAATGATCAAGAATAGTCATTTAAGGAAAGAATAAAATTATCAGACTCATGCTGTTGAAAGTTGGTACTGTCTTTTATTGGAAACATCTGGAAAAATAATTAATAGAGGAAAAACTAAGCAGTATACAAGGACCATGGTGCTTTAGTTTGAGGTGGTATTAGAGTTTCATTTGAAGTGAACAGCAAGTCTTGCTTTACTTGGCAGAAATCTGTGTCAAAGGCTTTGAAGCAAAAACTTCTTTATGTACATGGAGTGAGTCGATTGACTTATTATATTGATACTAGAAAACTGGTTTTTGCTTTCCTCGATTGTGTCTCTTGTTTTAATGGGATGATAGCTATGGAAAAGGAGAAGAAATTTTGTGGGGGTCTTTGCTGGTCCTCATTACTGCAGGGCACATGTAATAAGGATGTGAACAGAGCCCAGAACAATAAGAAACAAAAACTGAAATCAAGATGCATTTAACTTAAGCCCAGATATTTTTCAGAATTTATGCCACTTTTAGCTCCCTGACCTGCATGGACATTTTAGTATGTTGTTGTAGTTTGTCCAGCAGCACAAGCCTGCATCAGTGAAAGCTGTTAAACATTGGGTCCTAAGTAAAATGTGGGAAATTGTTGCTTTTGAATCAAGTGCCATATGAAACAATTAAAATGAAAATTTTGTGCTCAATGTTCTGTAAAAAGCATTCAGAATTCAAACATGTATTGGTGATTATGTGAAGTATTATAATTAAACAGCTTTCTGATATGAAAGAGTATTGTCTTTCATACCAAAGGACAAGAGTGGCATTTTCTTGATTTGGAGATAGCACTTGAGATATGATTTCCAAGCAAGATATTATGGAGTAGACATAAAAACTTTGTCATTGCTGATCTTAGTGTTGTTCTCTGTTTGGGAAACCTGCTTGGTACAGGAAGTGGAAAAAAAAAACGACTTAAGTTTTACATTTAAAAAGCTTTGGGTGACATCAGAAAACTTCACTTGTTCTTAGTTGTAATTGGCCTTTTAAACAAGAAGGGACAACTTTATTTTGTCATTCTTCAAACAGTAACAGGTATGGACACAGGCAGTACAGGTGTCATGGTTATATACATTCTAGGAATGCAAAAAAACAAATGCTTAATTTAGCATACATTTGCAATTAATTTAAGATTAACGTGCTAATTAGTGATTTTAGATAATGCAACTGGACAACCTGAAAACTGGTGGATGAATCAGAAGTTAAGGAAAAGCTTTTGTAAAACACTTTGTTTGTCGCATTTTTTTTAATATATTCAGTGTAATTACCACTGTGCTTACTTCACATATGTGATGATTAAATTTGCCAGGATGCAAGTACTACATACTTGTGCATGTGGAAGATGGGACTTAAAACCTCACTATCAGAGGGAAATAAATGAGCAATTGCAAAGACAATTTAAAAAAAAAAGGCATAAATAGAGCTAAAAAATCTTGTGTCTAAAACAAATACCTTTTCAAGGAAGTGGAGTTTGAGCTTATCTTCTGGATTTATGGATGTGTGGGACATGGAAGCCTGGTAAACTTGGATTCCTTAATCTCTACTTCTTTGTTAAATTATCAATCTTACTTTAAATCAGTTTTTACTAAAATCATAATCTGGATTCCTCTTGTTCATTTTGATAGTGCATCCTTCTTGTTCGGTTTTCTGTCTTCTGTCAAATTAATTTCATTTACGTATAGCTCCCTAACAAATCATCACTTTTACATAGCAAATAATATAATTATGCATTTTGAAAACCTGTATAAAACTTTACTTATTGTGTTAAGCTTAAAATATTGCATTAAGCAGTGAGATGCAGTCTGAAGATGTGTAGTGATCATTGCAAATGTGACGATTCTGTCTGCTATGAGAGAATTGTATGTCTGTCTCTGAGTAGTAAGATGAAAAATCATATTTATGGCTATTTGTGATTTGTCAAATAATTGGAAGCCTGACAGATCTCTAGTTCTATCTGTTTTACTTCTTGTGGTGTTAAATCTAAGGTACCTCTAATATGGTGGTGGTAGTAGTTCCATGAATCTTGCTTATGGGCATTTAAATAAATAACATGGTATAATGAGCTACTTGGCTGTCCATGTAATATTCTCTCTAAAAGGTTCAAGCTATAATAACATGTTTAGTGTTGCTTTATTGATTTTTAAAATAGTTAGCTTGCATTGGGCAAGGCAGAAAGTAGGTTTTTTTCAGTGTGGCACAGAAATAAGAACTGGAGTTGCATAAAACATTGTGATTGACCGGTATAATCTCAGGAGGCTTTCTTGGTGTCATCAGCCCATCACTTGGAACCTTGTCAGCAATACAGATCTGTAAATACAGATGCATACATTTCCAGTAGACCTAAAGAACAAAGGAAAAAGCCATGTGCTGGACAAGTGTGGTAGCTGGCAGTCTCTTGTTTACATACATAACCTGACATGAAATCAATTGGTATTTTATATTGAGGAATGAATATGGAAATTTCTTTGTGTATGAGGCATCAAATTGCTTTCAAAAAGAATGCATGGAAATAATTTTTACTTGAAATGTTCTGGTTTTTTATTGTTATTTTTAAAAACCTCAAGGCTCCTTGCTCAACATAAGTGTTACTTTGAGATTAATACGTGCCATTTTTAACTATGCTTCTTTCACTAATCCCAAGGTGAGGCTGAGTAAGTTGTATTAATGAAATAAATGTTTTTGGAGAGATTAGCTTAAAATCAGTAGTTCATGCGTTGCTGACTGAACACACAACTCATAGTTTTTCATTCTTATACTTAATGCCCTGAACAATTTCTGAAGTGGGAATTTAATGTGGAATAATTGACTCTGTGGCATAATCAGTTGATTTGATCCAGTATTCCTAACTGCTGGATGGAAAGTTAGAGGACTGCTTGGGTTTTTCCTCCATGAAGGAGGTAAATAATGAATGAACAGTCAACATCTGAGCAGAAAACCTGCATCTCCTTACTCTGAGGAGGGCAAAGTGTCTACTTGAAGATGATTTTTATTTTGTTTACTCCCTATACTTTCTATCCTTCTGCAGCATAGCTCAAAACCACATTTAATGAAGCTAGTTCAAAGCCTGTGGAAAATGTTAGACTTTTTGTAGTGCCATGAACTTGAGAATGAAAAACTATTCTTGTAGAACATACCCATCAACTTTGCTTTCTTATAAACCCTTAACTGATTTAGCTTGCATTGACATTCTGTGCCTTTTCTGTGTCTTGTCTACTTCTTTGCTCTTTCCATTAGATCCTCCTACTACTACCACTCGGCTGCCCACGGTTCCCTGGCATCCTTCGACTGATGGCATCACAGGTTTAGCAACACAGCCTAGAATAATAGATTTCCCAACATCAACCTTGCCAACAATGCAGGACGACTCTTGGGGTACCATCATCGGTTCTGTGGTGGGTGGGCTTCTTTTACTCTCACTTCTCAGTATTGTGGGTGGAATTCTCTGCTGTAGGAGAAGAAAGACGTTCCGTGGTGACTACTTTGCTAAGAGCTACATTCCACCGTCAGATATGCAAAAAGAGTCTCAAATAGATGTTCTTCAGTCAGATGATGTGGATTCTTACCCTGACAGTATAAAAAAAGAAATAAATCATCCAATGAACATAATATCTAAAGATTATTTAGAAGACCCTGAAAAACCTGAGTTGAACAATATAGACAATACTAACAGGTACCAGGAACGTTATGAAAGACGAATGGATTACTATGAAGGTGGAACATATGGATTGAATTTTATGGCTGGTGAATTATACGATGATGAGGACTTTGTTTCTCACTTAGATGGCGCGGTAATATCTCGGAGGGAGTGGTATGTGTAGTAACCACTGCAAACTAAACGTGTATCTGCAGTTCATTTCATTGGCTGGTCACTTTCAGATTGTTTATACTTACACAAGAGAGGAGGAATAAACTTTTTGAAACTGAATTTTTTTTTTTTGGAAGGTTTTTATATTGTAACTTGACACAATGAAATACTGAATCTGGGGAAAATGTATTTGAGCTGCTTTTTTTCCCAATGCTGTACTACTGTTTAAAATTGGAGTTTTAATGCAGAGTGCTTATATTGCTCTATGTCAGAGGTAAAAAAAAGGCTAAATTAAAGTTCCCATTCAATATTGTTTAAGAATAAAAAGTAGCTGTCTTGGTTCTCTGATTTAAAAAGAAGTTTACCTAAGTCAATGATCAGATATAATCTTTTGGGGCTTTGAATTATTCCAGTGTAGGTACTATCCATGGTAAACTTAATGTTTCTATATAGCAAATACTTTACCAATTAAAATGAGTTACAGCAGAATTAAAGCTTTATTTTTTAGGTTTTTTTTCTGAATAAAAACGAATACCTCTTAGCATTTCAATGAGCCTTCTTGTAACTATATACTTAAAAGTTAAGTCGTTGCACTGAAACTAACTTATGAACAAAATTTTGAGGAGTAACTGTAAACAGGTCAAAGGCTTGTATTTGAATAAGATGAAAAGTTATTTTTTTATAGTCATTGATTTCTAAAGCTTATTCTAGTGTCTGTATATACATACAGTAAGGTATTTTGTTAGGCCTGTAATTGGCAGGATGTCAAAACTCATTAACGCATACAAGGTGCTCTTTGCAAGTACACAGGGTGCAATTTTTGAGACCTGTTTCGGAGGCTATGTGGGAATCTTACTGTTGAATTTGAAAGCTGGAGAATTGGACACAACTAAGGAGAATAATAGAGATTCCAAAGCTGGAGGCTAATGTGAATTTTCTTATTTTCCCAGGTGCCAAAAAAGTTAAGAGTTTTTATGACCAGAGGTTAAAACAGCGGTTTTACGCTGCTTTCGAATAAGTTACAATGCTTGCTTTGAAGAGGGTAGTTTCAGATTATTAGTAGGGAAGTGGACACTTGCACTGCTACTTCATTTGTTGAAAACACACTCTCCAGTGATGCAACTACAGAATCTATGAAACAGGAATTCTGATGACTTGTGCAGTCTCTGTACTGCAGTGGATTTGTTTTCCCTGCAAATAATCAATACTGATTTAACAACATGTTCTTGTTCTTTCCAATGACATTGTATCCATTATATGTAGGACATCTTGTTTGACATCTGAAATAGTTCTACTTTGTCATGAGCAGATTCACCAGACTAAATCTGCTGATTATTTAGGGAGGAATGAAAAAACTTTAGAGGAATTAGAGAACAATGATAAATTCATACTTAGAATAGTAGATCTTTTGAAGTGCCATTTTTAAGTGTTTAGCTTAAGGAAATTGAAGCTGATAAGGCTATTAGTATTTGGAACCTGAAAAGGGAAAAGTCTCTGCTACCTTTGAGGTGAAATAGGCTGCATTATTACAGCTGCTTCATGAGCATTCATGTTGGAAGTTCTTTTCTAGCCTCACGATGTTTGGTAGCTTTACAGCATTTAGAGCTTCATGAACATAGTTGTATTGAGCGTTGTAGACAATACACTGTGATTGCATATGACTGCATGTCTTCAAAAAAGATTAGGACAACAGCTTTATTTGAAATTCCAATGGAAAAGCATCCCTAAACAACTTCAGTTTGTGTTTGGATTAATGGAGTACTAATACACGATTGACCAAAGTCTCAAGAACAATAGCAAGTGGTTATCTGTAGTTTGAGTGCAAACACAAGGAAAGGAGTTAAATTTCTAGCAGAAGGTTCTGATCCAAATTATTTCTGGAATAAAGAGATTATACCTCTCTTCAAATAAAAATACTTGATATATCATCTTTAAAAGATGGTGTTACTTTGAAATAAACATAACCATAAACCAGTTTTCCACATGGGATATCTTGCTTTTGTCTCTGTGGATTTTTTTTGCTTTGACTTTTAAAATATATATATATGTTTAATTCCTATGGGTTAAGAAGTTGAAATGTTCTGGAATTGAAGTTGATAATACAGGTAGGGCTTACGCGTGTTGCAATGTTTTGTACATTATGTCTGCTGTAAAAAGAATTGATTGTAAGTACAAATGGCTGTTGTGTGAATAAACTTTTTGTTACATTCTGGAACATAGGTAGTGTTCACAAATGTTTCAAAGGTATGTTCTTAAAAATTGAAGACAGAAAAGCACAACAAACCCAGAAGCTGGATAGAATGAACTGAAGTGTTTAAACTGTTTAAGATGGGGTTTTTTTAGCACTTCCCCTTGTAGACCCTAAGCTTATAAAACAAGTGCCTTCAGGAACTATTTTAAGAAGATAAGAGAGTGATAAATGGGGATAGTTGCTGCCAAACAATTTCACTTAAAGCATAGCTGATCCACTATCTAGGAATTGCCTGCTTTAAAAAAAAAAAAAAAAAAAAAAACCAACATTTTTTTCATTCTTTTGTTTTTGGTTGCTGTAGCTCTGCTTTAACTGTATTTCTTGGAGTGAATCAATTCTCATCTATTTCTGACCAACTGGTAGTTAAAATGCTGCACCATGGATCTTAGGTGCTCTCTAGCTTCTTCACCTTGGCATGGTAGTCTGGGTTTCTGATCGTTTTGCTGGTTGGGCTGATGAAGTTTTTGTGCCTCCGTTTTTGCCAAAGCAAAATAAGAAAGTAAATTCAGTGTGCCCTGTGGTAATTACACTTCAGTTCCTGTGTGTTGTTACTCTTGCTGTGGGATATCACTATTTTTACTGGTGTTCAGAAGCAAATGGGTGGTTGTTGTCTCACGCAAAATGAGATTCAATTTCTGGAGTTTGATTGAAAGTATAATGCTCTGTGGTGTTTCAACATTAGAACAGAATTTACCGGAAAAAAAGGCACTGTGAAGTTAGTATGAAACAGTCAAGAAACTCTTCTGCTGTAATCACGAGATCAAAGCCTCTTCGTGAATTCTGGACCTAACAGCGTATATTAGTTACTTGTGATTTTTCTCACTTAAAGAAGTGGGTACCCAGTATAAACTAAACCTAAGCCAATTAAAAGGCAGTGCTTAGGTGGGTCTTCCACTAATTCATATGCCCATTCTTCAGAAGAAACTAGGATTTATGTTTCTGTTGTGGTTTAAACCCAGCTGGCAACTAAGCACCACCCCAGTGCTCACTCACCTCCCCTCTCTCCTGACCACCCTGGTCAAATGGAGAGAAGAATCAAAAGTAGAACTTATATGTTGAGATAAGAACAATTTGCTATTTGAAAACAAGGTAAAATATTAAAATTATAATAGGAAATAATTATGATAATCAAAAAGGGGAAAGAAACCCAAACGAACAAGTCATGTGCAATACTGTTACTCCCCACCTACTGACCAATGCCAGATCCCCTCCCTTCTGGGTAACTTCACTTGTTTACATACTGGGCATGATATTCTGTGGTTTGGAGTATTCCTTTGGCCAGTTTGGGTCACTGGTCCTAGCTATGCTCCCTCCTAGTTTTCTTTTGTGTACCTCCTCTGAAACACACACACACAAAAAAAAAAGTCCAGCACAAACCAAAACATGAGTGCGTTATCAACGTTATTGTCATGCCGAATCCAAAACACAGCACTGTACCAGCTGCTGAGAAGAAATTGAGTCTCTCCCAGCAAAACCAGGATTGTTTCATGGTGTTCAGCCTGGTATCTGACACAAATGGAGCTTATGGCAAGAAAGCCATTATGTAAACTAGAACAATGATCACTGAAGGCGGTATGTTAATTAATCTTGTGGAGTGAATTAGCTTCTGCAAGTTGTTACTCCATGACTTTATTCCGCAACTTTACGGGAGTCACAAAAAAAATCTTAGTTTTATTCAAGCTTAATAAATACTCAAACATACCTTTGTGAGTGTGATCCCAGAGTACTATTCTTATCACATCTTTCATATGCAGTGAGAGGACAGGAATCTCTTTTTTAGATTCCAAGTTAAATGTTTTGGGTTTTGTTTTTTTAATGAGAGATTATTCTGTCCAGCTTTTCAGTGTACAGGCAGAACAACATTAGAATTTTGAGTTATTGATAGAACATATTGAATATTTCAAGGGGTTTTTTTTTACCTGTGAATAGAACATACAGCTGAAGAGGCTCTCAAAATTTCCTCTGGTAAGAGATTAAATAGAGGATGGTCATATCTTGTTTGGAAAATAGCTGAAGTAAATTGCTTTAGAAATATGTTGAGGTATAGAACTGTGTTAATTTTCAAATTCTTTGCTGCTACCCTTTCTGATTCAGTATTCAATGTAGATCAGAGCATTATTTAATGTATGCTACCTATATTTTACAGGTAAGAGTTTTAGTGCATCTAATATGAGCTATTCCAATTGTGCAGCTTTTTGATGAGCCTGTTGATCCAAGTTTGAAATAACTGGGCTTGATGATTTTAAATCCAAGTGCTAGCGGGTTTTTCGGTTTTGAGACTTAAAACATTCAATTCCAAGCACAGTGAAAGGAGTGACCTTTAAAGACTGACAAGTGTGTTAATTCAGTATGAGAGTTGTTAAACGTCGGATTTGACAATGCTAAGGTCAAACAAAAATGCTTTAGAAGGAAAAAGACACTTTTTTTTACCTTCCCTCCTTATTAAAATTTATTTATGAAAATTACTTTCTTGTAGCTTGAAGTGTGAAGTCCTGGAGATGATAGGTGGTCTTAGTGGTTGGTTTTATAAGTACAAACCAAGTAGTTAGTAAGTTTGCATGTTCATTGCTCCTAATAATATACCTTTTTTTTTCTCCTGATTTTATATTTTCCTTTTTGCTTTCTGCAGACTTCAATGTCTTTAAAGAAAGATTCCCAATAAAGCCATAGTTGTCTAGGTTTTTGAATTAAAACCTTGTTAGCTCATGCAAGTGCAAAAGCATGTGTTCTGTAACATCATCTTGCCTTGAAATGGAAAATAAAAGCATGCAGCTACTATTTATTAAAAGTAGTCAATGACACTTTCAAAATCAGGTTATGATTTCATTAACTGTCTTAATTCAACCAGTTTTTTAACTTAGTGAGTGGAGCCAGAACTGCAAGAGTGCTAGTGCAGGGCAAGGCTTTCTGTCTGGTGGTAGAAGGAAGAAACATTTCTCAGAGCAACTGAACAAGCTGAAGTAGCTTATCTGAGTATTGAAAGTGTGTGAACTTCTTAAAGGTGTAATCTGTGCTATCACATTGCAGATGTGCCATTTAAGCAGACATCTTCTGTTGCTGTAGCAGGGGCTGTGATTGGGGCAGTCCTTGCTCTTTTTATCATTACCATCTTTGTGACAGTGCTGCTGACCCCGAGGAAAAAAAGGCCATCCTATCTTGACAAAGTGTGAGTATGTGTTGGAATTTTTTTTTTTTTGTTCAATGGAAAATAATGCATAGAAAGCATTTGTTCTATATAGGAATGTAAATGTCTGAGTTTACTTAAAAGCTATTCAGCTGTCATGATTTCAGGGCTGTATTTTCAGAGTAGAAAATATGAAATCATTTGTATTTTTGTAAAAGAAATGAGATCATAAGAGTGACTTCAGAGGTAATATAATGCTTTATCTCTTCAGAAGGGTTTTTTTTTTTGAAAGAAAATGTATAGATTTAACTGGAGGGCAGGGGAGAGTTCCCTCTTGACTGATGCCACAGACTACTAGTTTGCTGTACCTGTGGGTCTAATTTGAAAGCAGATTGACCATGCTTTGCAGAAGTGAAGGCCTGCTAAGATTTATTCTAATATATGTGTAAAATTAAGCAAGCACCCACAGACATGTACTTAGAAATGAGTGACTTAATGTGCTTTCTAGTTGTTTCTTCAAGTCTCTGGTGCAGACAGGTGATTTACTTTTTTGAGCATCCAAATGGTCAAACAAAAAAGAAGCAAACAAAAAAAAGTCTGAAAAGATTTTATCAGTTAAAGTGGATGATGTTTAGACCCTGTTTGGAACATGCATAAAAAGTGAGGATGGCTTTAAATATCTATCTTTAAATATCTTTAAATATCTTTAAATAGAAGTATTTTTGTACATGCAATATACAGTGAACTCTTAATGAGAAATGAAAATGTCTGTCATGTCTGTATATATACTTAATGGGGAATAGAATTAAATAACTTAGAGCCTTTAGCATAAAATAAGTTTCCTTGTTTGCATTGAGCTAGCAAGATGAGTCAAGTGTTTACTTCTGAGTAATTTCTAACATGGTTAGAAAATCTGTTTTCTTGTTTGTTTGTCTTAGATTCTGTAGCTGAAACATATTTATATGAACAGTCTTAAACATTTAAATTCTTTTAGAATCATTTGCTTTCACTGAGAAGGTTACAATGGAAAAAGTCTTGCATGCAATAATGGATAGTAAGGCTTTCTCAAAGGCTTTTTAAAGAAAGGCTGTAGTTAAAAATGTTGCTCAAGCTGTATCTCATAACCTAGAAAACATGATAGATAACAGTAGTTCCTAACCCTACTTAGTTGGAGTGTATGGGGAGAGGTTCAGTCTACTTAACCTCTTATAGGGTAAAGAGTGAATTATAGGTGCTGCTTTTCTACAGAAAGTGTGTGGCTGAATGATTGCCAGTGGTGGATGTGTTACATTACAATATTTCACGTGTGTCATTGGTGACTGAAAGGTGTGTGTCCCTGAATACTGAGTGTTGGGTGATTTGGCAGTTAAATAATATCTGACCATTCAATTGGACTTCACAAACATGACATGTCATATTTGATTTCTTTACTACAGGATCGATCTTCCACCCACTCACAAACCATCTTCGTGTGAGGAGCGAGCATTCTCAGCCCCACAGAAAGAAGCTATGCTTCAGGTGAGTAAGTGGTTATATACAGCTTAAACCGAGGTAGGGAAAGTGTTAACTTTGTTTTGTTATGTTTAATTTAATCTGAATCTGCTTTCTGGGTAATGTATGGATCCTTTTAGTTGTTTTGCAGCCAAGCTGTTTCTCCACATGTATGATATCTGAATCTCTTATTCTTGGTGTCAAAGTCATCCTTAAAGGTCAGGAAGCAAGTAGACAGATCATTTTTGTATCCCTAACAACATTTGACAGACACATCTCCTTTTGAAGTAGAAAAATCTATAGTTGAAATTCCACCGGGATTAAGAGAATATACATAGAATATAAAACAGTCTTCATGGGGGGGGAATATATTTGGTAAACTTAAAAAGTGACTTCATCATCACCTTCCTTGCTTGTAACAACTGACATTCTTTCAAGCTGTTAATATTTGAGTGGTAGGGTTATATTGGAATTTGGGCTTTGGCATAGCTAATTTACCAAAGTATGGGTTTGATTCTCGGTGAAGATCACTAAGTCACTTTGAAATGCTTGCAATTATGTAAATTCTATTTTTATCCTTTTTTTTTTCTTGCATTTATCAGCAGCAAAAGATCCTGTACAAAATCTGAGACAAGTACTTGAATTTTTAATATGCTTTCAGGGATAATTTCATGTCATCTAAAGTAACGCTGTCCAAGCAAGACAGCAATAGGCAAAATAGTTCCTTACCAATGTCTAGTGTTTGTGTGGGTGTAGTCTGATCAAACAGGATCATAGAGGTGATACACTGGAAAGCTAATTCTAACATATGAGACAGTTAAACCAAGTGGGGGACAAGGAAGGATAGGACTGCCCTTCTTTGTTCCAGCATGGCTTTGAGCTGGACTGGACTGTGAAGCTCCAGGTGAATGTGGAAGGCATTTCTTGCACTAGGCAGCATAGAAGAGATCTGTTCATGGGAGATGGCTTCAGCTAACATCATTGATTATTATATTTCATAAAATAAATCAGTCTGTTCATGAAAACTCGTGAATCCTGACCGCAGCCTTCAAAGTGTCTTTCTCTCTCTCTCTCTCTCTCTCTCTCTCTCTCTCTCTCTCTCTCTCTCTCTCTCTCTCTCTAAATCAGTCAGTCTGATTTTTTAGATTTCTGCTTACACTGAAGAAAACTTCCATCACCTATTAGTACCTCTAAGAAATAAATTGTAACTGTTTTTAGTGCGATTTTTGTTCCATCCTCAGTACATTGTATAAATAACGTAATTCCAACCACTGTTGTGCTGAATTATAAGACTGAGGTAGTTCAGACAATCATTTGTTTATAACAAATACCATTTTTCCAATACTCTGGTGTAGCTTTGCAGTTGTAAGGACCCATAAAACTCTTTTTTGATAGAAGGAAAAAATCATCCCCTACCTTCAAGAAGGATTTTGATGGCATTCTTAATGTTGAAAATATTCCTGCACATTTTCTTTGTGTGATTGATGGTTACTGAAGCTCACAAATATCAGTTGCTGATAAAAGACTTCCTCTTTCTCATGAAAGGAATGCATGAAATCAATACCATGTGTTGCAAATATTACAGTAATACTTGTGTATATTATTGCTGAGTGAAGCAAGAAACTCTTCAAAGGTCCATTGCTACTTTTAGTAGCAGCCCAATGATTATAACATTATGAAGGTAGAAAACATTTTGTTGCCATAAAGTGTAGTAGGTTTTTGTCATCTTGCTTAGGAGGTGGTACAACACCTAAGATGACACAAGAGAACCAGTGCTTTTCTGTGCTCGGGTTGGGCATCTTGTGCTAACTATGTAGTAGCTATTTCTTCTGTCACTACAGTATGCAACAAGTGCAATTTTTGATGAATCATGCCTCTGCTAATACAATCCTATGCTTTAAGTATTTGTAAAAGATTGTCTTATAGAACGAAAAGATATGGACTGTTGTGTTATTTGTGCATCAGTAGTGCTGCTAGGTGGGAAAATGGCAACAAAATGCAATTATTTATCCTTTACAGAGCTACTCATAAAGTGTGTACTTTATTGTTTTCCTCTTTGGAACTCTGCAGCCTTTGAATTCTTTCTTGGTTGTGCTTACTGTAGCTTCTGTAAGTGAATACTTAAAAACTAAGAAATAGTAAAATGTTTTATGTAACTGTATTTTGTAAATAGAGGAAAAAATCCTAAACAGACTGAATTGAATATTCATTTTCCTCAAACTATAAATAAATACAGTTTTAAGTTGTTTTGGAAGAGGAAGAAGAAAGATCTAGTTCTTCAGGCCAGATGTTAACTATACTTTATTTAAAAATAATGGATGTTGGCATAACATTGTTAGTGTACCTTTCTTTCTCTCTCTGTGGAACTCCAAAAGTGAAAAGAACTGGAGCTGAAGGCTGGGTCTTCCCAGCTGATACTACCTATGATCACATGTACTCTGTTAGCTTGAAGCAAAAGCTTCTGCTTTATCTAACAGAAATGAATGTTAAAATACTGGCTTTAGCTAAGAAGTGATTGGTTGCCTTGTTTTGGTGTACCAAGCCAACACTTGGATAGCTGTGAAGAGGTTCAAGAAACAAATTAATTAGCAGCCTGTCTTGTCCTGTGTGATTGAATGTATGTACTAACCACAGAACTCATGTTCCAAATGCTGCTGAAACTGCATTATCTACCATATATGAGAAGCATTCTGGTGAACCTCTCACTGGGGAGTTCAGGTGTAAGCTTCTGGTTACACTGAAAACACCTGTAGGGAGAGTGTCACTGCGTTGTCAGCAGCAATAGATGATGGGTTCAGTCTGAGTGGAAATAATAGGCTGCACAAAGGTGCAAAAGTACTGTGAAACTGAGTACTCATAGTTTCTCTGTACTGGTATTTGCAAGTACCAATTCATATGTTCGTGTGAATCACTTCAGAACTGAGAAGAACTGGTTCACTGAGGCTATAAAAGAGGGAGGCAAAAGTCCAAAACACAGGAATATTAAGTAGAACACAGGAAAAATAGCATTATAGTTTAATTTACTGTGAAGACTGTTGGTTCATCTTTTATCACCTTTTTTAGCAACAAAGCTACTGCTTTTGTCTGGGTGTTCTTTTAATAATCATTGTCATGGAAATGCCACTCTGTTACTCAGAACCATTTATTACATGTAATGTGAAAGAGTAGTGAGCAGCCTGAAGGTTACGTCCTTAGTGAGAGAGGAATCTCTGCTTGGCAACCGAATTTTTGAGGCAAATCAAGAAGTTGAGCAATGGAAGAATTCCAGTGGCTTGAAGAGGATTTTTTTCTGTTGCGTAATATTTAAAAAAGCAGTGGGAGAGGGTGTACTAATTCAGGCAGTCCTTGGAATCATTAGATTCACTGTTTCGAAGGATATATTGCTAAGAAGCAGAACTTCTTTGCTTGCCTTGAAACGTGACTGAGATGGGTAGTCTTTGACAATGGGAAAGAACTGAAGCTATTACTAGCTTGACAGGTGCTTCTGAAGGAAAAAGGAAAAAAACATTGTTTTGCATAATGCAATGCAACATTCAGAGTTCTTGAAGGATTCAGAATTTAACAGGGCTCTTGTGTAGCAACAGAAAATAAGAGTGGATGAAGGGAAGTACAGCCCAGTAGGTAGTTCTGGCCATGAGAAGACTGATTTTAGACTTGCAGCTTGGAAGAATGCCTCACTTATTTAACCACACAAACAAGTCAAATGCTAAAGCTCTTTAACAGTAGTATTTCTGTTCCTATTCAAAACAGGAAAGAAAATGGTGAAATTGTCTTAGCATAGTTAAAAGCATATAACACCATTTACCAAATGACAATATTTCTGAATCAAATTGGAAAACATCATCCATAGTACTCTTAAACCTAGCATAATATTGATTCATTTATAGATTGTGGTTCCCTTTCACTCTTCTAGTTCTTTTCCTAATGCTCTTCATGCAGATGAAAATACCTCTTCCTTGATGAAAACAGGAACAAGATGGAATTGTTGGTGAGATAATTGGTTTAGGGTTTTGAAGGACTGTTTGAGAAGGAGCATGCTTAGAGTAAAACAGTGTTTTTATGAAACTCTGCAAAATGTAAAGGTAAGGCAATGCAAACTACTGTTAAGTATCAGCACAGAACCCCAGATACACTATCTCTCCCTACATAGAAAGAGTGTAGCTCAACACCAGTTTTATTTGACAGAACCTGATGATTTTGGTTTTATCACTTGCTTCATGGCTGTAAAATGTGCAGCTTTATTCTCTAGCAAAGGTGTTGTCTTTTCATGCCATGTGAGATGATTTCCTTTGTCTCTAGTTTTAATTGAATAAATGAACTAACGGGAATTTGCTCTTCTGCTTTCCAGTGTTTGTCTTAATCATGTCTAAGTCCACTGTTGGTAGAATGTCTCAAGCAGGAAGATTTTTTTTCTCACAGAACATTAGCCTTTGGTGAAGATGGGGGGGGTTCTTGTTCCCCATGTGTGTTTTGCCTTCTTGTGTGGTAAATTCATGCTCTTAGCTCAGATGTGAAAGACCAGTAAGAGGATTTACCAATCCTGTTAAGTGGTAAATCACATATTCTCAGAATTGGTCTGCAGATTGCATTTCAAGACTTGAGAAGCAAAAGCAGCGTGACTTTGAAATGGAATTATAAGACAAGAAGTTTGACAAACAAAATTTGGAATAATAAACCTGTGAAGATGGTGAAAAATAACTTTTGGAGAAGTGGAGAAGATAGAAAATATTAGATGATTTTTAAAGTAATTTTACAATGCATTTGGGGAGTCATATTAAAAGTTAAATAACTCAAAGCTGCTTCAAAGCTTGAACTAAACAAATGTGGAAAAGTAAAAGGCTATGGGAAAGGAGGAGAAAAGAAGGAGAAACATTACTGAGATTGGGTTCTTTTCAAAATAATTTTTTCAGATGAGAGCCCCTGCAAATATTACCTACCTGTATGAATACTTGTTGCATAGGGATTCTGCCGTAAGACCAGCAACTTAGCTACTTTGTGTTGTTGCTACTACTGTGGGACTATTGGGAAAACAAGGAATTACAAAACAAAAATTATAAAATTGTGCTAAAGTTGTCACTTGATCCTGTTGTGCCCCTTTACTAAGTGTGACATAAGGGAAAGAACTTAATTAAGAGTGATGATACCGTAGTATAAAATGTATCCTAAATCATAATTCTCAGCTAACATTGCTTGGTGTGATTAAGATTGGCCAATTACTCAGACAGTTGGTGATTATCTGGATATTTGGAAATAAGCCATTTCACTGATAAAGTTGCTCCTTCATAATGGTGAAAAAAAAAATGAAAGAAGGGAGATTTCGAGTCATCTGCATTAAGGAACTTCTCATCCACCAACATCCCCAAGTCCTCCTCAGGGCTGCTCTCAATCCATTCTCCACCCAGCCCGTATTTGTGCTCTGGCTCAGGTGCAGGACCTTGCACTTGGCCTTGTTGAACTTCATGAGGTTCGTGCAGTCCCACCTCTGAAGCCTGCCAAGGTCCCTCTGGATGGCATCTCTTTCCCCCAGCATGTCAACCACACCACACAGCTTGATGCCATCAGCAAACTTGGTGAGGCTGCACTCAATCCCGGTGTCCATGTTGCCAGCAAAGATGTTAAACTGCGCCAGACCTGATGTCAAGCGCTGAGGAATGACACTTATCACTGGTTCCCACTTGGACATTGAGCCCTTGACCACAATTCTTTGAGTGTGACCATCCAGCCAATTTTTTATCCACCACATGGTCCATCCATCACATCCATGACTCTCCAGTTTAGAGACAGGGATGTCATGCAAGACAGCATCAAATGCTTTGCACGTGTCCATGACATCAGTTGCTCTTCCTTCATCCACCAACACTATAACCCTGTCATAGACAGACACCAAATTTGTCAGGCACAGTGTGCCCTTCGTGAAGCCATGTTGGCTGTTGCCAATCACCTCCTTATTTTCCACATGCTTTAGCATAGTTTCCAGGAGAATCTACTCCTTCATCTTACCGGGCACTGAAGTGTGACTGACTGACCCGTAATTCCCCAGATCATCTTTGTTTCCCTTTTTAAAAATTGAAGGTTTATTTCCTCTTTCCAAGTCAATGGAACTTCACTGGACTGCCATGACTTCTCAAATATCATGGATAATGGTTTAGTCACTTCCTGCACCAGTTTCCCCAGAACCTGCAGATGTATCTCATCAGATCCCATGAACTTGTGCACCTCCAGATTCCTTACGTGGTCTTGAACCTCATCTCCTACAGTGGATGGTTTGGCTGGGGAGGAGTTGATTTTCTTTGCAGTAGCTGGTTTGGGACTGTTTTGGATTTGTGCAAATAACGGTGTCGGTGAGTCAGTGATGTTTGTTGTTGCTGAGCAGTGCTCACACACCATCAGGGGCTTTTCTGCTTCTTGTACTGCTCTACCAGCAAGTGGACTGGGGGTGTGCACAGGAGGTTGGGAGGGGGACACAGGTGGAACAGGGGACCCTGACTGACCCTGATCTTCTTTTCCACCAGCCACTGGTTTATAAAAAGGATTCTGAATGGTTGTCGGTTAAGACACTTCCCAAGGCAGAGTGTATTTTGTGATGACTAGTATTTTTGTATAAACCAAACCTCTTCTGCAGTGTTGAATCTTGACTTGTTTCCACTGTAACTTTTCTTCTTTCAGAAAGAACATTTTGCTTTGCAAAGCCAGTACAGAGAGAAAGATGCTGGAAACTTGCAGCACATGGTAAATAATAAAATGGCTTGAATTTCTAAATGAAGCTTTGATTTCATTTTGTTCCTTAAAATAAGCTTATAAAGATGTTTTTCATTAGCAAAAAAATATTTGTCCATCCTGGTCAATAACTGTTCGAGGTGTGGGTTTACTGTTCATGAAGTGAAAAGTGAGGATACCATTTTAATACCCTGTAGTAGTTTCACTGACTAATTTAAATATTTAAACACTACACCTTTGATTTTTTTGTTGAGTAACATAACAAAGCACAGGAGTTGCTAACAGACATTTTCAGAATTGGTGATTTGCTCATTAGATTCATGGAGCTTTAAATTCTAACTTCCCTTGAAACAAAAAGTTCAGCTTAACTCTGAATAGTTACTAATGCTTCTTTCATGTCTGTTAGTGATTAGAATTTTTAAGTTCATGTTTCTTTATTCATAGGACTGTTTTGGAGATCATGCATCTTTTATTTTGCTTAAAGTTTTAACAAGAAAAGGAATTGCAGGTTCTATACATGAAGTATGAAACTCATTGATTCTTATGTGTATTTAGAAAGCTGTGAATGGAAGGCAACTTACTTACGAGGCTGAAGAGCCAGAGGAACAAGAAGGTCTTCAGCCTATGTATCCTGTTTATCAGCAAACTTACTACAAAAACTGGAGCAGCAGATACCCACAAAACTCAGGACCTGGAAGAGTCTACATCAATCCAAGGGAGCATTATGTATGATTCTGTACCCAGACGTCTTTAGCAAGGCTTTTATTACCTGTTGACTTGATGACCCATATGTCTCGTTGGCTTTCATCTCTAAAATAATTGGTGTTTTTTTCCTGTGGGAAGAAATTGCATGGAGAATTTCATATAGGTAAACCACAAGGAGTTTGAGACCTAACCTGCTTCTAGTCTTGGGCATGTATTTGGTTTTGTAGTTATATCAACCTGCCAAAAGAGGAGAGCCTTTTAGCTTTAGTCCTAAGATGCATAAACTAGATTAATTGGTTGACACATGCCAAAATGTAGCTAAGCTTTTCCCCTGGCTATTTCTTGGACCATTCTCTCCCTGGATGGATATTTTTACAATAACTTGACCTATGTAAAAGTGACTAATATGAGCAAGACAGCTGAATCCCTTGTGACGTTAATAGTCCCGGGCTGAGTCATTTTTTCACAGCTTAGAAAACCTGGGAATCATTTTGACTGGCCTTAGCTATTGATTTCTCAACTAGCTCTACCTCTCCCAGTCAAATGAACAACTAGACTACCTCTCAAATACTGACTGGCTGTTTCATAAAGTATGCTGTGTGTCTTCCCATCTTGTTAAAAGTGAAGCAATTGCCTTACATCAAAAACTTTTTATTTTCTATTGATTCTGCCTGTTGATGTGCATGCTGGTTTTGGTTTTACAGTTAGGTCTATATGAAACTTGGTTGGAAGAAGTAGATGACTAGACAAGACAGAACTTTCTGTAAGTGTCTTATGTGAAGCTACATCATACCTATCAGTTGCTATTTAGCCATTTTTCCAAATATGACTCCTATTTTAAAGAGTTTACTTGCTTGGTAATAAATACATTCCTTGCTTTCTTCTCAGTTTGCAGCAAAACTGCCTGGGATGTGTTCTTATGTCTTAGCAAGAAAACAAAGACTTCAGTCAACTTCAAGGACTTTTCAGCACTGCCCTTTAACCTTAACCAGTAGTGTGAAGTAAGTGGAGAATATCCTGATGTTACCAGTGCTAACATTATCCCACATGAAATCTTGTGAGTGTGGGGTAATGGTTAAAAAAATGTGCTCAGGATCTTGCCAGACAAATAAGTTTTCCTGCGGACTAAAACATAAATATTTAGGAAGTAAAAAAAATGTATATAATGTATTAGTGCTGAAATGAGCTCACAGGGCAATCCTGAAATATTTTAAGACAGCGGAAAATAGGTTGGGGTCTAAAATTTGCTGGAGAAAATTAAATGGCTCGTTTATTCTCTAAGTACATGTACACGTAAGTACAGAATAATGATTTTCATTAGATGACCTGAAGACAAAATGTTGAGAAGAATGGGTATGTCATACTGAACATGACTTCCGTGGTGTTAGTGTGCTCCTCTGCAGATGTTTGGATTTTTTAGAGGCAAGAGTCAAAGCTGTAGAAGCAGCAGAATTGAAACCTAGCATAGTGAAGTGTGCTGCAGGCAGGAGGTCGTTGTTAAACCTGTATTCAACCTGCATTTGTCTCCATCGTAGTAAAAGTTAATGAGATACCTCTCCACAATAGGGTGAGGTAAATTAGATGTTTCTAGCTTGTTACAGGTAGCAGCTAGAAGATTATGGCTTAGGTGCCTGTGTTCTGGGTGCTGTAGAAGCAGATATTAGCTGTTCTCTTGCTAAGCAGCTTTCTGTTATATGATGTGGTTGAAGTTGACAACTGAAGGAATGGCAGGGAAAACGGTTGGAGAGAACCTGTTTCTTGGGAGCTATCTTTGCACCACTGTCACCTTGCTTTTCTTTTAGGAACTGAGCACATTCATGTAAACCGAGCATCTGTTTTAAACTTTAAAGCTACCTGCTGTATTTGAGACCTAAAGTAGGGCTTATGTCCCCCAAAAATATGTGTTCCCACAATGTCAGTTTAATCAGCTACCTCTTTCCGTGAGCCTTGCCTCACCTTATACTTACGTTACTGCAGCTCCAAAAAACCTCATCTCTCAAAACATGGAAAGAAAAGTGTCTTGGCCAAACATTAAAACACGTGGAATGACAGACGATTCCATAAATGAATTGTACCTCTTGAGATAATTTGATCAATATTACTGAAGAAAATTTCATACCAAAAATATGAGGATATACATTATAGAGTGGTTCAAAACTATTGTGACAATGCTTCCTCTGCATTCATTAGTACAAGGTGGTGTTGAGGAGGTGGTCATTTCAGTCCTTGTTATTTTGGCAGATGATGTAAAAAACAATTGTTTTGGGTTCAGACCTTTTCTATGGCTTTTTATTCTTATTTGCAGATACATTTTTGTGTGAAGAGTTAAAACTTTGGGGGAAGGAGGGAGGAAGGAAGAATGCTATCAACAAAGCTATAATTGTTTTTTTGAATTTGTAAAAATAACTTAAAAATGTAGTCCAACTCTGTTACCCAAGTTATATATCAACAAAGAAAGTTTGAATTGCAAACTACCCATCAGGATGTAATTTGCCCTAAAGTCATTAGCAAAATATATTATCACCTACAGGTTTATTACCTGTGAGAAATGGTTTTTCTGTAATCTGTTCAGGGACATTAACAATGTGTTAGCTTTTTGAATTGTTGCTTGTAGTCTTCAATGTGGCTGAATTTTGGGAGAGGGGATTTGGCATAGAATGCTCAGAAGAGAACAGAAAAAAGTCTGCTGATTAGGACTTCCCACTGAAAGAATTGTACATATAGAAGTAGGTTTGATCTGCTTTTTCAAGATGTAGAAAATGTCCTTTTTTATTTTTGTACATTTTCAAATGCTTGTATTTGTATTTTGATTGGAATAAAAACATTCAAAATATAAAATTTTTGTATATTGTTTAGATTTCAGATTGCTTAAGGTATGGAAAAATGGATCCACTTTTTTGGTGATAAGTTTCCTCCTCTGTGGTTGCATATGCAGAGCATGTGTTTTTTCCTTACAGTGCCACTTTTGAATGTCTGTGGTGTTGCCTGCTGAAATCCTTTCAATATTTATTTTACATAACAGGAAGCACATAGTACTTTGTGAAAATCTAGCACTTAGGTAAACTGAACACCCAAAATCACTGGTGAGGGAGGTAGGAAAGGAGGGGAAGATTAGTAATTCACATCTCTAACTTTGATAAATGTAAGCTGTCCTCTGCTCAAGTATCTTTAAATTCTACAGGTTAGTCCAATTATGGAAAGTTATAAGATTTAATGTTTGGAGTATCCAAAATGTTTGTGGATACAATATATATGAAAACTAAGAAAATGTACTACTAAAAGAAGATAAACACTAAGCAAGATAAAGGACTACTGCTGTTCAGTCACAGAATTATCTAATGTATTGGGTATCCAGCTCAAGGAAAGCCCAATAAAAAGGCATTATAATTCATGAAGAGTGGAGGCAAGGTTTTTACCTTCAGAGTTCTTAAGTTTAGCTTCTTTCTGGCAGTGTCGCTGCTGTTTCCATCTCTGAGTGACACAAATTCAGGTGCAGGAAACTATACTGTTGTATAGATAAGTGATTAAGATGTATCACAGTAACTTTTTGGGTGCCACAGACCTGAAATTGTTCTCTCTGAACCACTGTGTTGTTTGAAGGCTCTGCGTGTGAGTGCTGTAGTAACAGGTAGCAGCAGAGCAGTCAAAATTGTTTTGACAGCTCAGGTCACTTCACTGTGGGAGGTAGCCTGGGGTTTTCTGTCCGCCTATGGTACATGCCCAGAGTATTGGAAGACTAGGTTTGACTTTTGGAAATGCATTTATTCCCAACAGCAAAGCTGATGCTTCATTGCAGTTTACACACATAACGTATCTTACCAGTGTCATTAAAATATTAGGCTTGAAATCAATCAAGGTGGCCTGAGTTTTCAGTGGTGTTCCAAAGCTGGTTTGGATGGGTTTGTGCAATTGGTGGCATAGATCTCTGCAATACTGTGGAAACTTAAAAGCACTTGACCCATTTTTCTGAAGGTGTTTGAAGATAGTTATGTTCTAACAATGTGCTAAAAAGATATGTCAAAGTTACAGTAAACTGTGACAACTAGTAAAAAGCAAAGGCAGAATAATGGTTGAATATCTCAGCAGAGTAACACATAATAAAATTTTTGGTGTATTTGGTAGATTGCTTAGAAAATTCAATGGCATTAAAACCTACCAGTGTTCATTTATTTTTTGTTGTCTGTGTGTGTCATGACGTGTAACTGAGATGATATACTTTGAAAATATTTGTAAGCAATGAAGAACTGCTAGGTGGGAGTGTCTTTGCTAATAAACCAGTGTGTGAAAGGACCTGATTGTGGGGAGAGCTTTCTGAAAGAACTTTGACTTTTGAAGTTTAGGCAGCTTCTAGATATTACTGTTCAGCACTCTGCTTCTGATATCACTGCTTTGAGAAGTAGAGGCCTATGATTTCATCCTTAGTCAAAAACTGTACTTGTAAAAGAGCCTACCTGGCAAAAGTAATGGTTCAAAGTTCTAACAACCTCAGAGTTCCTTTCTGACAGAAAGTAAAGATTTGATGTTCCTGCCTTTAGTCAAAGGTGTGGCATTGTTCTTGGTCATTAGCTTAGTACCTTTAGCTGAATTATACTGAATGAAAATGTACAAAAAATAGGTTGCAAGTAATAATTATTCAAACAATGTGAAACCCAAGTAGAGATGTGTTAAGCATTTTAATCGGCACTGACAACCCCTCAGGGAAACTTTTTCTAGTCTTGTTTTGTGATCTTACTTGACTTAATTTTATGCTGTATCGAAATCTAGATCCTTCAGTTGCCAGTAGAAAATGAATTCTATTTGGGAGCCTACAAGGCAAGCTGTGACTCTTTTACCCTTTGTATGACTAGTAATCAAGACTGTAAATTGGAATTTACCTCACAGTTTTGGGACCAAGTTGGAAACCAAGTAGACTCCAGCTTCCTCAACAGCTGAGAAGAATTTGAATTTCCGTGCAGGGCTACACACAGAATGCACAGAGTATGTGAAATATATTAAAAAGTCATTTCTATTTGACTGAGGCTAGACACAGGTTTATTATATTCCAACTTGAAATGTACTCTTCCACTAGGTTAAATTAGAATTATAATCCAACAGAGATTTACAGGAAATAACTTTTTTGATACTGATTGCCAGAGGAAGAAGTTTGAATATTTGCTATTGCACCACACTTGAATTTGTTCCTGTTCTGGTAAAACTTTAGTGGGTTCTGAGTTTTTATGATGCCTGGGACCATATATCAGGTACTGTTCTTAGTGTAACTTGGTAAATTAGATGTCTTTGACTAAATCCTTGTCTACCACTTTTGCCTCTGGTTCCATTCCAGTGCCATGTGACTTCAGTCTAAATACTGGAAAGTAACTTCATTTTTACATCTGTGTGAAAATAGTGGTCTGGCTGTATTGGTTAAGGATTGCAAGTGAAGTATTTAAGACATGTTAAGACTGCGTGTTTTTTTCCCTTTGTCCTTTTCCCAATGTTCAATTTTGCTTGTTTATTATTGTCTTGGATCTCTGAATTCTTGCTCCTGGTGGTCTTGCTGCATTAGATCCTGTCCCTAGGGACATGTGCCTGCAGTTTCAGTCTCCCTAATACTTCATCTTGCCTGTCCCATTAAGAAGTGTGTTATAGTCCTCTGTATGACTTCAGATATTCTGTGTTTGAACAGTGCCTTTTCTTGACAGCAAAATACTTTGGGCCAGTATTTGTTTACACAATTCAGCTTGTAGCAAACTCCAGAAAATTAAGTTTTTCCTGCTGATTTATGGCTGTATGCAGTATTAGGTCATGTGCAGTGCAGCAGTGGACCTGCTAAAGATGCTTCAGCCCTTCAGACCTACATGCTGGCTGGTCAGGGGAGAGACAGACACCTGTCTGAGCATGGTCTCTGCTGCCACCATAGTGTATTGTACTTGCAAGAAAAAGAGCCCACAGATCTCTAACTTTTCTGAATTGCTCTAGTAATTTGAGAATAATTACTTTCAAGCACTATTTGTGGCAAAAGCTGAATTCCTTGTCAAGTATGGTAGGTAAAACATAGAGCAGTTGTATTTCTGTCTTTTGACTAAACTGGCTCTTAAAAGACCAGACTTCATCTACAGATGTGACTACTCTTTTCAAGTATAAAACCTGAAGCAGCCTGACTTTAATCCCACAACTAACAAAGTCCTTTCCTTCTTTGACATGAATTGAGAGGAAAGAGAGAAATGGCTATGGGCAAATAAAATGCCTTTGTATTAGGTTTAAAATCCAGAGTGATGGATAGCATCAGTTGGAGATTGGTTTACCCAGGTAGGCTAAGCAAATGAACAAAAGGCTTAAGGTGGCTGGAGGAAGACACACACTGTTTCAGAGTACACTACTTTCTTACTAATGCTTGTGATGACTCGATGTGATGCCTACTGTCAGCTGGATCTGTTTCCCATCACCAGGAATATTGCTAGAAACCCTGGATTAGTAGCAAAACACCAACTATGGGTTAAGGCAAAAAGTCTCACCTGTTCAGTTGTGTTTTGTGTTGGCTCATCAAGCAGTTTTAAAACTGGCTACGAAAAAATTGGTTTAGCAGTCTCTTCCCTAGGATTTCCATTCTTTTTATGTTCTTGGCTAATTTATTTCTCACTAATAAGTCCTTATTAGGGCTTTATTGACGAGAAAATACCTAATGCACTTGTAAGATGGAGAATAGATTCTATTTTGTTCCGTATTTGTCTCTCTCTGCTCTGGCTTCTCGGGGCAGTGTTAGTTAATTTTCGACTCAATATGGAAATGCTTGAGATTCGGTGTTGCATAATTTTTTTCCCTCCGCTTTCATGTTGTGTAAAGGCATGAGGGCTGTGGAGTGTGCATGTATGTTTAACTGAGACATTTTCCAAGTGGAAAATGGGTAACTTATCAACATCAGCTATCCTTCTTATAGCTGGAAAAATTACAATGATGCAGCATTGCAAATGGTTAAATCACCTTACTTTCAAGTGATACATGACACAGGGTAAGCAAGAAAAAAGGCAAACGCGGAATTGTGCTTGGAGGAAATGGTCCTGCTTATATTTAGACTACTGCAATATTTAGACTACTTGCCTATTGCCTTCAGATATGTCCTAATAGCAGGAAGAATCCGGTTAATTTGGATGTCGACGCTACTTAGCTGGTTGTCGTAAATTGGAGTAGGTTATCCCAAAGCCGGTTTCCAGGCGAAGTGAGAGATTTAGACTTGTCACTTTCAAATGTGTTACTATGAAATCACATCCAAGTTTCACCATCTGCTTAACATTGGATCTAAATAGCTTTATTAAATTAAATAGCTGCATAGCTGCACCCTAGTCCATCAAAAGATTCATCTAGAAAGCCAAATATAATTGAATTTCTAGTGTCACTGATCAGGCTCGAGTGCATGATTTGCACAGCAAGTGTAATTGACCCCATGGATATCTATGTGAAATAAAATGCCCAGTGGATACTTGTGTCTAAAAGCATTGATTATATAGTAAGTACTTTGAGTTACTGTATTGGGAAATAATTCAGTCATTTTGAATTAACTAAGAGAATCTGTTCTTTTTAAGAGAACTGAGGGAGGGGGGTGGAAGAAGCTGCTGTCAAGACACAAATTGGCAGCTTAAAGTAGAAAACAACTTCGACTACAATTGAATAGCCACAGCAAGTAGTGACTTTGTCTTCTTTTGTAATGGAAGCTTCAGCTTTCAGCTAAGTCTTTCTCTTGTAAGAATGTAAACGAGCTTACCTGAAGACGATTCGGAACTTTTCAAGCCTTTGCTTGAAACAGCTATCAGCCTTTTGTGTCGAAGGACAAAGCCGGGGAGATGCGCGATGGGGATGACTGAATGCTGCAGATGCTCACTGCACCTTTGACTTTGTGCCCTTACCGAGCTGTCCCTCTCTGCTAGGCTGCCTCAGCAGGAGGGCTTCTGCTGCAATTCGGCTTGTCTCGACGTCGGCAGTTTGAGCCGGTACCAAATTTAACTCTGGATTTCTTTCTGCCTGTCCCCTCGCCCCTTTCCCCACCCCATTCCCTCTGCCGAGATTTTAGCAGTATTTTGGGAAATTTTTTTAGTTGGTAATGTTCTGGAGTTAAAGGACCCGATGTCAGTGCACTTCTGAAATGTTGATTTAAAGAACCTGTGGCAGATCACAGGATGCTTATCTACCAGCAGGGTAATGGATGCCCTGAAAGTGTTTGGAACTGCTTTGGACCTACTCCAGCACCATTTGACAAGTGCTGTCTGAAACAGTCCTGACGTACATTAAAAGGAAGAGCTTCCTTATGAAACCACAGAGAGTCATAGAGGTGGTAGTGCTTTCTTTCTGCTGTTGATGTTTTATTACAGCTCACAGCATAATGTTAATGGGCAGATAGCATCTTCATTTGAGTACATATAATTCATGTCTTCTGGTTCCTGAGAAGACATTCGGTAAAAAGGGAGAAAAAAACGGAAAACACTTAGGTGATATGCAAGTAAATTTGAATCTGAAATGACCACATAAAGGGCTATGCTTAATGCAGTTTATGTGGGAGCTGACTCTATTCCACTTGGGATATTTTAGACAAAATCAGGGAAACTGGGTACTTACCATTATGTGCCCAGGTATAGAGATGCCAAAGTTTGCAAAAAAGTGGGAGGACACTTTATTAAATTACATACCTTGAAGTTGCTTTAACTCTAGTTGGCCAAGTTACTGCTAATTCAAATAAAAATATTTCTTTTAAGCTTCCTACACAGAATATGCATATGACAAGATGCATGTTGGTTGATGTAGTTCAGGAAACCGTCTGTTCCCTGTCACAAATTCCATCTTGGCATTTCTCATAAGTTTAATTGTATCAATTAAACAACACTCTAACGGCAAATGTTTGCTGGCTTTTATAACTGGAATTTTGGAATCCTCTTGGAAATCTAAATATTTTTCATATTTCTTCTGAAGCCTGTTTACTTCTTCCTCTTACAAAGATAGGCTTGCTGCTCCTCTGGATTTAACTAAGCATTGTTTTCTTTCCTTGGAGATGGAAATTTCACTTTGAAAGATCAGATCATTGTTGTCCATGCTTGACTGACGGTAATTAACAGGTTCTAAACAAGAGCCCTTTATTGAGGGCTTTTTAATAACCCTTCCCCTTCCCTCGTGACTCGGAGTCTGAAATATTTTTACTGAGTTTTGTATTTTCTGTATGTCTGTGCATTTAACAAGTGTATTTGTTTTGAATTACAGTTGATTTAGACTTAGCAGCATGCCTGATAGTTTCAAAGATGAAACTGAAAAGAAGGGGGGTGTGGGAAAACCCACACCAAAAAAAAAGTCACCAAATTGGATGCTGGTATGTGCTTCCACCCCAGTGTCAGAAGTCCATTTTAAGGACTGCCTCTGAAGTCCCACTTGTTTACTGGAGCACTAAACAAATGAGGCTAAAGGGAATAGTGAATGTTGAGGACTACTGTGCAGCTGGATAGCACTCGCCCTATCTCAGGATAGCTTCCGTTTTATTAAAGAATGTGTATCTCACACTGATTAGTACTAGGAAGTAATTAAAATATAATCTGGCTCTCTTCATTAGGAATGTTCTTGAATCCTTTGAAAACTGTCAAATAAGTGTCTTCAGTACTGAATGTTCCTATAAAGTAACAGAATAATATGGTCTCTCAGATACTTTTTTTTCATGCATGTTTGACTCTAATGCCAGCACGAGCACACCCTGGTTTTGTAAATGAAGAAGACTGAAAACTCTGAGATATTTATACAGACTAATAGGCCAGCAAGGCCTTCTATAGGGCTGTAATTCCAGAAAGTCACCAACTGAAGTCAGCTGGTGAAAGGATAAATATGAAATTCAACCTAAGTGTAAATTTGTTTAGCTCTGAGCAATTGATAAATTAATACAGATGAGCCGTTTGCTCTGCTGTTTGGATTTCCCCTGCCTCGAGTTAGTCCCCAAACTCAGGTCTTTTATTTAGGCAAAAAGTATCAAAGGTACCTTTTTGTGTGTTTCCCTCAGTGAATTGCTTTGCTGTTATCAAAATGCTTCTTTTATTCAAAAAATAGATTGAGTGACCACATGGGGCTAATTGCTGTGACTACCTGTAATGAGTTTTATTTCGCTTCAATTAAAACAATAGATATGAGGACAAAGTGATGGTGTCTTTCCCCACAGACCTGTACAGACAGTAAAAGAAAGCTGATGGTTACTGCCAGGTATGTGGTCTGTGATTGCCTGGCATAACTAATGCTCAGTTTGACATTTGCACAGTCAGTTATAAGATATAGAGGAATATAAAATGATCTGACCCTCATGATGCAACACTGCCGTGCCCCTTCAAGTGAATTTTCTTTCTTGAACTGTTGCTTTTCCCTCCTTTGCCTATTTGAGAGAACACTGTATGTTCAGTGAAGTTGCTTGCACCAAACTGAAACACTCTTTTGTTTCCCAAATGGCAAACCTTGGAAAAAACACAGATGGAATTCTAATTTGAGATAATGTTAAAATTTTTCAAGAGAACCTAGGCTTCCTTTAGCCTTTATGAAATCTGAAGTTACATAGTGTTATTGTGACATAAAACCTAGTTGCACTTCGGGGTCTGCATATGAGATTGAAAGGAAAAAAATGCCCTGCAAGAGGAATAAGTTGCATTTTATTTCTGTACTGCATCGGTTTGCATTCTTCATCAGTATCTTCTGTCGCTCATGTCTGTGCCCTTAGTAGCTGTGTCTTAGAAATTTTTTCAGCTGTGGTATTTCCTAATAATTCAGAATTTTCTTTTTCTGAAATTTCCCATGGATTTTTTTTCTGGCAAATGAAAGTTATAGTCTAGCCAGAGTATAGATCTCCCTTTAATTATATGTTTGTCGGTAATGCCTTTTCTCTCCACTTGTGTGAGTGCACCTTAGGACAAAAGAGTGAGCTGAAGAAAGAAAATCCTTTAACATCAGGATGGCACACCTTCAGCAGCTGAAAATGGTATTGCCATGGTCTCTGTGCATTAAACATGCTCATGCGTGGGGTGTGGTCTGTCACAGGTCTAGCAGCTGTGAGACAGCGCACTAAGTGTCTCTGTATAGAGCTGATAGCTTAGCAGGTGATTTTGGTTAGTGTGCCACCAGTGTGAGCTGCACTGAATGCAGACTGTGCATCCCACAAGTCCCTGCTGAACACCGAGATGGGCTGTCAGTCCTGTCAGGCTGCTCCTGTGCCTTTAAAGCTAACCATATGGAGTGTGAGTGCAATTAAAGGAATACTTCTTTTGCAGTTGCTTCCAGTTCCAAGTGACTAAAAATGCCCTGAAGTACTTAAGGAATTGCTTAAAATATAATGAAGATCATCTTAGTGAACACAGGAAAAACTGGTGGGATGCTTTTCTCAGAGAGAATTATATATGGTGCCAGAATAGCCTCTGGAGACTGAACTGATGGTCTGAATTTACAAATGAGGAGAAAGTTCTCTGAAAAAAAGTGTCCTACTTTGATTTCAACTGTACACTTGCACTTCATTTTGGAATTCCGGAATTTTTTGTCACCCTTAGTCACTGCAAGAGACTTGGCAACTGCTATCCTGTATTGGAAGGACCGAGATAATCAGAGAGGTCCACATGGGGTTTCACAAACACAGAGAGGATCTGACTGATTCCCTTGGTCTCCTGGCCATGCTCTTACCAGTACAACCCAGCAGGCAGCTGGCCCTCATGGCTGTGAGGGCATGCTGCAGCAAGCTGGTATCCACCAGGGCACCCAGATACTTTTCTGCAGAGCCCAACACTTGCTCTCTGCTTCCTCAGTTCTTGCATTTTTTTAACATATGGCTCAAGTTGAGCTTCTATGACTGAGGAATTGAATCCTGCTGTTATATACTCGTTTTGATACGTACATGTGCTGTGATATAGTTATGATGGGTAGTGGTCACTAAACTTTGACCTTGATAAATATGTTGGCTGTGTATTTCTAAAGTGAAAATCTGCTTTGTGTGTTTGGCCACACTTGTGGATTTGTGCTTTACTTGTTGTCACACTGCAGGGGCATTTTTCACTCTTTGCTGCCATGGTTATATGTCAAAGGTTATCAGCAAACCAAACAGTTGTGGGAGGTGCAGCTGCACTACAAGCTCAGTCTCTTAATAGTGCCTTTAATACTACTTAATCATCTCCAGAGACCTGCTCCAGCTAAAATATTGTATTTAAAAAAAAAAATTATTTGTGGGTAGAAAAAGGAGCAGTGATGCTGCCATTTGTTGCCCGTTTCTTCATAAATTCTGTCCTATGGACAAAATCACTTTAGCAAGTGATCACATAACTTGGCATATTGTAAGAGGTAGTTTCCTGACAGAATAACTTGTGGTAAATATATCTATTGAAGAATAGCTAATTTTTTACCTTTCTCATGTTTTGGGTAATTAATTTTTAATGAAGACTTTTTACAGAACTTTTCCCAGTTTTTGGGAAACTGTCTGTAGCTTGGCAGGTGTTTTAAATTGCTTGTTCAACACTGTTATCCTTGAATCTGCTTGATTATCATTTTCAGATCTGGAAGGTGGAAGTCCTTGAAAGGCAAAGCAGCCTGACACAATGAACTCTGCTGTCCTGCAGGTGTCCTTCCCTGTTGGCAGAACTTGAATGTAATCTGGTTTAGGTTAAGTCACAGGTGGATTTTGCTCTCAGAGTTACTGGAGCACCCAGATTCAGAGTTTATGGAAAAGGAAGTCCTATTGAGGGTCAAGGATTATGAGTGAAAAAGGACATGTCTTGCTATTTGTCAGAATAAAGACTGATGTACCTCTGTGTGTGTGTCAAGTCTAGTTAAAAAAAAAAACAAAACCACCAAAAATAGCAGCAACGTGCTGTGTACACACCCCAACCCAACTCCCAGAAAACAACCCCAGAACAGCATAGTGGGGTTTGGGAACAAATTGTTTATTATTTGGCTTCATAAGTTATTAAGTCAAGGTGTTGGGGGGGAGAGGAATATGATCCATTACAGAACTGTGTAATTTTATACTCTGCTTTTTTATTCTTTTCTTAACTGTTGATGCACTCTGCACTTTCTGAAAACATGAGATTTGACCAGCAAGGAAAGAGTAAAAAGTACAATTTGCTACTTGGGGTTAGTGGCTCAGTCTAAGAAGAGGTTTTCCTCCATCGGTAATACTAGCAGTGTAAAGATGACTGTTCCCAGACTTTACTAAGGCTGCCTGAAATGGACAGTGCAAACAAGCTGTGAATGATGTGATGAATAGTGAAAGAGGGACAAGGATTAGTTTTGGATTGCAAGTTAAACATCCTAATGTCCAAGCAGACTTCTGTTTGAAACTCACTTAGGTAACATTTATGGATCTGGGGACAAATGCTGTCTGAATTGCCAGCAGCAAATGAAATCCTGGCTGCTGAATTACCCAAGCTGTAAAAGAAATCAGAGAAAACATGGGCCACTTGTTGCTTTAAGTGTAACAGATCTTGCACTATGTACCTCTCCAATCTTTCTAAGTACTTACTGTAAGTTTGAAATTTTTTGTGTCGTTCCAGATGTTTTATCTGTAGAAAAGCTAAGTAAGTAGTGGTCATGCTTCCCAGAGAGCTGAAATACTTTCATCTCCCTGTTTTAGATGATGGGTAGATCAAAAGCCTAGAGGGTGAACTGTTCCCCTGTTGTTAAACACTTGAGCTCTGATACAGTGGTGTCTGGGGGAGGTGAGTGTGTGAAAAATGTCCCAATAAATCTGCTGGGACACATGGAGTACTTAAGATCTTAAATGTAAGACTAGAAGGATATCTCAGGCTGTGAAAGTAAGCTTACCCACCGTCACTTGTACTTGCTCCTATGTTCACTTTCCCTGACTGTCATTACTTCATCTGTAAAGCTGTTGTTTTGTGGAAGGTCAAACGGGTAATGTCTCTGCTGGCTAGGGACATCCTGATTTCCAGCTTACAGGTGTATTTGGTAAATCCATTCTACTTACTCTTACAGTGAGTTGCATTCAGTTTGTGTTTTTCCTTTCTGGTGTTGTGGCCTCTTAGTGCCTACGTACCCAACGTCTGTATTTTCCCCTTGCCCTTCCCCTGGCTGGGTTAAGAATTTGAGCTCTGTGTTGGTAATGCCAGACTGTTGGATGTAACCCCCTAAGAGACAGATAATTCCTGAACCTTCAGATGACCTGCTTTGTTGTGAGCACTTTCAATTCTCATACCCAATACACCATCTAATTTCACACATCTGTATTTTAGTTAATAGTATTATTTATTGAAATGCAGAAGAGTGTGGGGGTTTTTTACTATCCAGACACATGGGAAACAGCATGAGGTTCTTTAGCTGCATGTGGTTCCTTTGCCACATGTGGTGGCATTGTAAGTGTTCCCAGTGGCTGGCAGAGTAATTAACCTG
Source organism: Manacus vitellinus (assembly GCF_001715985.3). NCBI lineage: Eukaryota > Metazoa > Chordata > Aves > Passeriformes > Pipridae > Manacus > Manacus vitellinus. The sequence continues at coordinate 794,807 of NW_021940488.1, forward strand.
GCTTTAATTATTTGAAATGCTATATTTGGAGGAGGAGGATACATAATACAAACAATGAGGCATTAGGATGAAATTAATTCCATTAGAGTGGCCAGGAAGTCCTGTAGAGCAGACCTTTAGTGCACTTGAAAATCCTACCAATTAGTACCCTGAGCTCTTTGGGCATTGCTCATGTCACTGGCTGGCTAAGCTGCTGGTTCAATAGAGCACCTTAGATAAGTCAGGCATAGCTGGAACTGTAATTGCCTGTTTGCTCCCACCCGGCATTCTTCTGTGGCCTGCAAGGGACCTGCCGTCGGGGGCTCAGTCAATGATTTGTGCTGCTTTTAAAGCCTGATTTTTGCTGTATTTGAAATAGATCACAGATCTATACAGATACTTTGTTCACCAACAACGGGGGCGGGAAGGTGGTGGTTCTAACAGCAATGATGTCCCTGGAGGAGACTTTACTTCAGCAGCGTGCAGCAGAAACTGAAACCATGTTGGTTTAATGTAGCTCATTCAGACAGCTCTGGTGTTAACAGTGCACAGGAGGTCTAAATGACCCACCCCAACCCCCCAGCATTTTGCACAGTGGAGCTACATCCAGTAGAGAGCCAGGAGTCAACCTGCACTTTGAGGGACTGTGGGGTTCCTGTGGCTCCCCCTGGGAGGGACAGGAGAGGAACCACAAGGACCGCTGAAATGGGAAGGTTTCTTCTGGTGGGAATGTGTTATTTGGTACAAATAATGAGGTGTTTGCTATACAGGCAAGAGAATCTAACCACCCTCATTAATCTGCATGGTGGGCAGAAACTGCTCCAGCTAGTTTTTCAAAACAGCAAATCTTCAGTAGGGGATATTCAGAGCCAGACTAGAACAGACTGAGTAGCCATTACTTAATCCTCATGTGTAGCAACCCTATACAATGGAGGCTAAAGTTGCTTGAAGATGAAAATTTGGGGTTGGCTTTTTTGACTCCATAGTAAGTATTCTCATATTACTTATTCGTTCTTGTGAGGTTTTGTGTCTTCTTAGAAAATAGCAATAGGTCCCCAATTCCTTGAAGAATGAGCAAATACTGGCTACTTAAAGCTTTTTCAACATCATTAACTGTTTACTGCTCAGGTAGAGTCATGGTAATTCTGTCTGATTTTGCTATGTGAGTTTAATGCTTTGTGGCAGCTTTGATGTCAGCTAAGCATGTATTGTTCTGCAACTCAGAGGATTTAACTGCTGGGCAAGTTATTAGATGTCTTGTGTGTGCTTCACCAAATGTACAGACTGTCTTGGGATTTTCCAACATAGAAAAGAGTCTAAAGCCTAGTTGCTGTTTCTTATTATTACAGCAAAATAGTAGGTATCAGAGGCATGGTAAAGCCAGGCAAGGGGAAAATTTTGAGACAAGTTGGTCTGTAACATGGCAAGAAATAAATGGCACCTCCCCAGTAGCCCAGCTCTGTTTAGATGAGGATGGAACCTGAAGTGTTATAACCCTCGGTTTTGGCTGGTTTTCTAGCATATCTGAAATAATGAGTCAACACATGACTAGTCAGCTGCAAGCCCCACAGCAGAGGGCCAGGGAGGCACTGGGCAGTGCTCAGCCTGCCAGTTGCTGAAGCACAGCACAAGTTGGATAAACAGCTCCTGTCTCGTAGGATTTGCAGCCTGAGCGATCCCTGCTCGTGGTGTAGCCAGCTATGCTGAAATCTGCGGGTTTGTGGCTTTCTCCTCCTTCTGAAACTAAACTTCACAAATCAATGTTGCCATGGAGAAGCGCCACCTAATCATCAAGGGCAGACGATGAACTAATTAAGTGTAGAAATCTGACTGCAATAGTGATAATACCCCTGGGATATAAAACAGTTACCATTAAATTCAAATAGCCATTTTCAGGGAAGCAGTACTTCCTTCGATATAATGTAGTGCTGGTTAATCAACTACAGTGTGAAAATATAGACACCGATGGGTGCGTAAGCAAGGATGTGGATGCTCAGCTACTTAGGAGTGAACAGACACATCTGATTTCTGCCTTCTTTTGCATAAATGTAGGTATAGGAAAATGAAGAAAAGGCCGTTTTATGCCCAGAAACGTGCAAATGCTTGGATCAAAAACTGAAGATACGTAAAGATTTTTTTTTTCTTCATCATTTTATTATTAATCTAAACATGATACTGTGATGAAAGGAACTTGCTGATTGCCATGGGATTTTTATGTGACTGTTCTCCCTCTTTCTTTTCTTGTTTACCCTTTTTGGTTTTGGCTGGGAAAGTCCTTAGTCCTGTCTTCCTGTCCTAAGATGCTTGCTAAAGAGCATTATTAAGGAGTAGAATGTTACATGTTTAAGTAGAAGTGTTACTTTACTAGAAGTGTTGAAAAATAGTTGATGAAATCCATAACGACATTAGTTTGTGAGACTGGACATAAAGGGTGAATTCTAAGGATTTTGAATCTTGGTAAAAGTCACATCAAAAATGTCAGAAGGCTGAAGAAAGAGGTAAAAGATCAAGTTGCTTGTATCTTGAAAAGGAATTTTTAATTGTTAAGGAAAGCAGTTAGGCATGGGAGAGACAACCTGCCTTATTCTGCAGTGACTGAGGGAAGAGGAAAAGGGGAGACACCACAAACAGCATAAAGGCTAGTGTGTCAGAAGGGAGCTGGGATGCCCTTTCACTGTATTCTTCAGCTCAGACCAGTTTCAGTCACTGCAGAAAAGGGCAGAGAGCATTCCTTTATCTAATGTTCAGAAATGCTTTTGAAGTGAAGATCTGGGCTTTTTAGAAGGATGCAGGGATAGTCCTCTCTGGATAGAGATCTAAAGTGGCACATGTTGTTCTTGTCCAGGTCTGGCTAGACCCCCTGCATGTCTACTCCTGCACCTCAGTAAGCAATGTCAGTCTGTAGTTACAGTGGAGCCCAAATCAGCAGTATGGAAGAATCTGGAAAGCAAGCATCTAGATCTGTTACTGAATGATAACGAAAATTTCAACTAATCAGAAGACTTGTGAGAAATCCTTCACAGTGCCATGGCATGTTGAGCAGGATGCTTGTAAGGCCCTTTCAAGTGCTGGGTAAATTGAGAATTTGCCCAGACTGGCTGAAGATGCATTTCTGCAGCTGCTTTAGTGTTTGAGCTTCACTTTGGGTTCTAAAGGCGGATTTGTCAAAGCCTAATGAGGTCTGTCTGATCTCCAGCTGTGTGTGCTGTTACAAACAGTGCTGGCCTGTCTCAGTTCTCTGATGGCTGTAAGGAGGAAAGCAGCGCACTAATGAGGGGGCTTGGCTGTGTTTCCTGCCCCCCTCCTTCCATAATTAGTGGACTGACCAGGCAAGGAGGGGTGCTGGGTGCTGTGGACTGATGTTTGCTAAAGGCACGTGGAGAAGGTGCTGTGGGAAGACCTTGAATTGTAGAGCATAGGATGTTCTCTGCTGACTAACATCTCTAGCAGGTGCCTTGATGAGACTATTAATTTTGGGGAAGTATATTCAGCAGGGAGGGCAATTCCACGATGTGCAGCTGTGAGCCCAGGACTGAGTGCATATGGACTGGCTGACATCAGGTGGCAAACCTGTTCTGCTTCTGCATGTATCTTGCAGTGGGAAGACCTGGCTGCCATTACAGTGAAATTACTGGGCTGGGTTAACCAATAGTTTGAACTAGTGAGGCAAATGCTGCTTTCTCAAGACTTATTGTCATACCAGTGCTTGAAAAACTAGTCAATTCGAAGTGAAGTAGGGCTAAGAGGACACGTGAAGAGAGCAGGCATTTGCAATGCAGCAGACCTTCCTATTTGTAGGTCATCTGATTTATAATAAATTGCTTTTAGATTGAAAAAAAGAGCAACCAGATGCTTCTTTCTCATAGTTTTCTGCTCTTTTTGCCCAGTTATTGCTGTGGTGCTCAGTGGTACAATGCAGATGGAAGTGCATTTACATAGTATTCCTGTTTCTTATCTTCTGTAGCAATGAGCTCAGATATTAGAATATCCGGATGTTTCTTGGTACACTCTGAGAAGGGTGGTGCTTGGAAATGAGTGGAAAAACTAGTAGAGTCATTGAAACACTTTGAGGATGTTTTGGTCACAAGGCAACACTTGAATGCAGATGAGTAAATAACAGAACAAGAGATTTGTGAGAGGCTGCTGCTTGTGGTTAAGGAACAGTGAAAAGTCAAATTAGCATAGAAATAGAAACTCATGGATACAGCAAATGAGGAAACTAGTTGCACCTGTACTGAACTGAATTGGTAGGATACAGTGTTTCTATGGACTGAAATAAAAAGGAGTTCCAGCTGAGGTTGTGTTGGAAAGCACTTACCTAGAGGCTAATACAGCCTTTGTGCTGCCAGAATAGCTCTGTTGGATTAAAAGCCAGGAATTAGCTGCCCAAGGTGAGCTCCTTATAGAGAACAGCAATAGAAATGCTGAATTCAAAAGTCATACGGTGTCACATGGTAATACAGTAACAAGAGGAGGTAACAGTCACTGCTGTTGTCTTGCCTGAGAAGACGGAGAGGTTTGCATCACACTGACTTCTGGAGGCTAAAACAAGTTCATCACTGCCTTGCTACACACCAGAGGGATCTCCTGGAGACCTTCCCTCTCCTTACCCATGTCAAACCATGTCTCAAAACAGTCAAGACAGGTAGCAGGCTCATAAAAATCTGAAAGATAAAAAAATTGAAAGGCCTCCAACATGCTTTAGATCTGGCCTTGCATCATTTATGTTTTTCAAAGACTGTTCTCTGCACAGAGTAGATTTGTACCAGCAGGCAAAAAAAACCTGAAGAGGCTCCTGGGCTACTTTGTGTTGGCAGAAAGAAATTCTTCACAGGAACAGCTGGAATCAAAAAGATGTTAGGGTACAGATGTGTGGGGGGGGATCCCTGTTAACAGATGATTTCTTTTGGTTCTTGGCATATTTTTGTAGTCAAGTATCTTCTTTAGTTCAGTTAAAATCAACCTCTCCTCGCTCCTTCTCATGAAAAGCAAAAAAAAAATGCTTTCTCTATAGAGAGGAAAGAGATGTGTGAATAAACTTGAATCTGAAACATTGTGCTATTTGTCTCTGTGATTAAGTGGTGGTTTCTGAGTTCTGATGTTCACCTATTAATATATCTATCCTGTTTCCAAATTCTGGGTATTTATGACAAGATACCCTCATCTCATTTGACTGTGCAATACAGAAGTTTCTTTTTTTTTTCATTTTAAAAACACTGCAGTTTTTGTTTGTTGGTTGGGTTTTTTTTTTTCTAATTCAGAATTTCTGACATGGGAAGTGCAATTGTGATCAACTCCATGGGAATAGTCAGGACACAGGCGTTTTCTCTGATGTTTTTATTTCATATTTCATAAATTACTTAGACCAAAGAAACAATGGAGTAAAGGTAGCTGAGCAGGAATGACTTTGCCCATGGAGCTTTCTTGTTGCTCCGTTTACTTGCTTTACTGCACCTTCAGCAAAGACCAATCTCTGAAACAGGTTTTTACAAAGCAAGCCAACAAGTTCATTTCTCCTTGTAGGTAACCATCTTACCATGAATTCTTTCACATTCCTGCTCTAGCTACTCCCTACCACTGCCTCTCTATTTAGTGACTTACCACCGTAAGAAATTATAGTTTTAACTCAGTTTTATAGTGACTGATTTTTCAAAGAGGCTGTACCAGTCTCCCAGTTGCTTGCTTTCACCATGCATCAAATCCAACTGTTCATCTTGTCTGGCTGTTTGGGAACTGACAGATGAGTCAGCTCCAATCTAACCATGGTTAGTTTAGGGATGTGAGTTTTTTGGCTGGATCAAAGGTTTGCACTGTAGCCACCTGACTGCTCAATTCAGTCAATGGGAAATACTGCAAGTATTCAGGTAGCAACAGGATATTTAGGGACACTAACCCACCCCTTTGGCAGTAGGCTCCTGTTTGGATGGATTAGGCATGTTCAGTCTGGAAGGTCTAGCCACTGAAACTTAACGCCTGAAAATGAAAAGATGAGTAAGTAAAATCATTTCAGTAGTGTAATCCAGAGACTTCATTGCTGCTTCTTGATAAAGACCAGACTTAAACTAATCAACCTCATTGGAAGGACTGGCCCTCAAAATCTTTCTTACAGGGAGACTAGTAATTACTGAAAAAAAGAGATAGAGTATAGGCTTGAGCAATAACTCTACAGACTTAATCTAGTTAAACTTGAATCTAGTTAAACTTTCAGGTCCTAATCTATTTCTGCTAGAATCTGAAAATACTCAGTAATTCTTTAGAGGGCTAAAAGTGGAACTGCTTCTCAAAGTAAATATTCATTGATATAGTGGTTTGTTTGGGTTTGTGTTGCTGTACCCAAGATGAGAATCTGGCCAAGATATGCCTTGTACCGAGTGCAGTCGGAAGAGACTACACAGTGCACAGACAGGTGGAAATAAGACTATGAAATGGGAAGAAAGTGGAATTTTCCATGGGCAGTGCTGAACTCTGTCAGAAATTCTGGTTCATTTGCTCACGGGGATCAGTGGTGGAAAATTTAAGCATGTGTTGGTGGCTGAGATTTATTCTCCATGAAGACATTAAAGCTCAGTGGAAATTACAGAAAAGCTCTTTAAAGGACAATAGTGTCATGAGGTGATGTGTTCTGCTGCATAGATGTTTGAACATAAGCTTGCTACCTGTAAAAGTTGGATTTGAAATCTCCTTCCCCCCTACTAAGGAAACAAATCTATTAACTTCATTTGTTTAGGCTTGAATCTGTAACTGCTATTATCTCTCCCAAAGCTTAACAGAATGATCTCTGAGCTCAAGGCAACCTAGTGTGTGATTGATGCTGTACAGGACATGGTGGACTCCATGAGTGGTGCTCATGGCAGCAGTGCAGCATTTTAGAAATGTGAACATGCACATTAAAGAGCCACTTCTTATCAACAGCTCTAAAATACAAGTCAACCAATGCAGTCCTTGCACAAACCATTAGTTGGTAGAAAACCTGTCCTCCAAAAGGTTTTCCCACAATCTCCAGTGAACATTTTTCTTTCATAATAAAATTAATCTTACTGAATGGCACACTCACCATCTCTCCTACTGAATTATTTATTCACTTCCAGCACTTAGTTGCTCATTTGAAATCCTGTGCTGTCATGTATACATCAAGGAAACTGTTCAGCCTCAGGAACTGCTCAGGCAGCCCATGTTCAAACAGCTTACTCTCCCCTGGAAAAAGGATATTTTGGAAGAGGTGGTCTTCCTCCTCCCCACTTCCTTTGGAACTTATGAGTAAAGCAAGAGGAAAATATCGTGTGGGAAAATGATGGACTTGGGTTCAGAATGGAAATAACTATTGTACAAGTGTTGGATCCTGCAAAAGGCTGAGGAACTGGTAAATCCATGTGTGTCCATGTTCTCATAATGTGATTGCATAGAAATGTCAAGAGAGAAACATCTATGAAAGATAAAGTCTGGCATATGAAAACTCACTCATGTCACACTTGAAATCATGGCTAGGATTTGGCTGACAGTAGTGGTAAATGTGTAACAGGTAAGCTTTTCAGGGTAAAATTAATGCTGCTGTTGTGAATCCTGCTGTCCAGTGTTGTATTACTGTGAGTTTGTCCCAACAATTTTTGGACTGAAGTCTGAACCTGCTTGCTACTTTTCTGCTTTTTTATGACTTGATATAAATCCATTTACTGCCATTCTGGCTGTATTTCTATTTGTTCTTTTAAAACTATCTTAATAGCCCAAGTGTCTGTTCCAGAATCTGCCATTTGTGAAAACTAATATGATGTATTTTCCCTGCACATCAACCATGTCCATTCTATTTCATTTCCCTAAATTGGCATGTGGGAAGGAGGGACAAATTCTCCACAGTGTATAGCTATGTCCCAGAGGAGAGTGTGTGTCTCAAAATAAGATGTTCAGACTCTCATAGGAGTGACATTGCAATGTGAGGCCTTCAGGAAGATGCCCTGCTGGTCTAGCAATAGTGCATCATAATCTGTACTCCTGTGTTTTGCAGCAAGCTAGGTCCAGGATTGACCTGTACCTTTTTTTCATCTCCCTACTGCTGAGTGCTGGACTGCCATCAATGACTAGAGTAAAAGCAGAGCTTAAATGGCATTGTTTGAATGGGTGAAGGGAAAGAAAAAAAAAAAAAGAAAATAAATAAAAAAGCACCACGCTCTGTGTTACGGTTTTTGTGCTGTCATTTGAGCATGAGTGATGACTGATGGCATTTAAAACTCACGTGGGCTCAGGACACTGGCCTGGGGAGGCTGCTCTGCAGACAGAGCACCCACACTGATGTGAAGCCTGTACACAGCCCTGGCTTGTCATGGTGTCACAGGCTGCGAGGGATGCTCGTAGATGAAGTTAATACGATTTGAGCTGACAAACAGCAAATTCCGTGTATGAGTTAAAATCATTAATAATCAATGCTGTTGAGTGTGAAATCTTGAAAAATTATATTTCAGAATTCCTACAGCTTTTTTGGAGGTGTTCTGTCTTCTTGGGGAAGGTGGTGCCATCAATTAAACTTCACTGGCACTCTGAAGGTACTGCTTGATATGCTGGGCTTGCAAACAAAGATGTATTGGTTAAGATGCTGGTTTAATTGCCATTTGAGTTCTTCTGGAAAGATAGTAGGGTGATATATTTTTCTTTGTATTGAGCTTTAAAATTATGGCCTGGTAGAAGTGGAAATGAGGAAAAATTATACTGACATAAAAGCATTTTAAAATAACTTCTACCTGGAGTCAACAACCTTTTTGCCATGCCAGATAACAATTTGCCTTGCCAAATTATAGGTGAAACATGCCTGTAGACAGCACTGGAAGCTGGAAGATTGCCTCTTGGTGGCAAAATGCCACTCAGCAGCCGACAAGCAGTGTGTTATCCCTGAAAGAAGGCAGGGCTCCTGGCTAACCCAACTTCAGAGCGTGCCCAAAGCTGGAGGCTTCTGCCTCTCCCCAAATGCCACAGCTTCCACCGGTGTAGTGTGTCACTCCAATCTTCTCACAGGCTATGTTGGGCAGACATGCCGGAGGCAGTAAAGTCCAAAGATTGCACTGACTGATCTCTGTTGTGAAGTTATATCAAGAACAAATTGCGGCGTAGGAGAACTTGCCAAAAATGCTGATCGTGGAGCTCATACATGTAGTAGCAAAGTTCCCATGTGGTTGCAAAGTCAAATAGATCTGGACACTTAATGAAACTACTCGGGGAACTGTTGCTCAGGCAGAATTTTCCTGTGAAACCTTAAAATTAGTATTTTGGGAGAAAGGTAAGCTTTTCAGTTAGTGTAAATAATGATATGGAAATCATAACAGGTAATTCCAAAGTCCAGGAATGTGTTAAAAGGGATGACTCATTGTGTCTGGCTTCTTAAAAATGATTGTGTTAATACTCAGTGTGTATTGACATAATCTCCAGGAAGTTTTCCAGCGGTGTTTTATCTCTAGCATTTTGGGATCAATAACACAAAATTACAAATGATTAAGCTTTTTCTCTGATGGCTACTGCTGACTGGCTCAAAAAGGATTCCAGTCAACTAATTTTATTCAGAAGCCATTGTCTCTAATTGTAAGATGCTGATTGGTTATAATAATACGCTGCCAACAATTGATGAGTCATGCCAATATTCAGATCGAGAGGTTTGAACAACAAACCTAAATATAGCAGATGCAAACAAACTGGAGAGTCTGAAGTCTATTACCAAGGGCATTGCTAACACAGCTGCTGGAGTACATGAGGGAATATAATAAAAATTGTTTGCAATACTAAAATGTCAGTAAAAACCTGTTGTTGCCTCTTACAGGGATTGACTTGAAAAATAACTCAGAAACTTCTAATTCAAGCATGCTTTTAGCTGTGCAATGCACACTGATGCCAGGGTACTTATTGCACATGAAGTTTAATTTTTTCTGCTGATGATCAGGTTGGATTCTTCAAAATTTGTCGTTGTGTTCCCCTTTCCATTTCATTTCCATTTCCCCTTTCACCCTTTCCATTTCATTTCCGTTTCCCCTTCCCATTTAATTTTTTCCATTAGTAGAATAGGGCCTGAAGACTTCGTCATGAGACTTTTCAGTCTCAGAGCATGTAACATGAAATCTGGTGTAGAGCCATGAGCAGTTTGTATGAGGATTCATTGGCTTTGTCTTTGTTTAGATGTTCAAAAGAGGGACTGCAACGGGACAACAGCTCTCTAGAGGAGCAGAGGACATGGCCCAGGCATACAGATGTCTTAGTCAGCTCTTGTAGGTCACAGTGAGATCATGGAGGGTGCTGATGGATCAGTCACACACCACCTGATAGCCTCTAGTAACAGATGAAGAAAGAAGTGCCAGCTGCAAAAATTCAAGCAAGAAGCGTGGAAGAAACAAAATCAAAATGTAACTTGGTTAAGAGAGGAGGAGCAGGTGAGCAGCTGGGCCATCTGGTAAATATGGAGGGGAGGGAGAGTCTGCAAGGACTGTAACTGGTGATAAAGGCATACTTGTGGGTGCAAGAGGCTGGAACATGGACATGCACAGCTTCCTCCAACAAAACCACCTGGCCAAACATTAGGGGACTCTATATATGTAAAAATGTTGCATCTATTCGCTTTGCTTTATCTACTGATATTTAAGTGAAGTGGGTTTGTGGATCTAGGTGATGCCTTTGATGCCAGTGCAGGAGAGAAAATATTAAAAAACTTTGCAAAATACAATAATATTCCTGTTTAGTGTTTATATCTGAAACTGTTCTGGAAAGTAAAAACATGACCAAACAGTAGCCTCACACTTCTGCTTATATGGCTGCAAGAGAAATACGTGGCTGTGGTAAAAACTTTGCTGTGAGCATGTGTTAGGTTATCTAGCATGTGCCCAGGGTTTGTGCAACTTGTCTCAGAGGGCTCAAAGAAGCCTCTCTGCCTTAAGAAAATAAGCTAAAATAAGTGTTTGACAGAGCAGCTATTGTTTTAGAAGAAAGGGTTGCATCCCTCTCAGCTTCATTTAGAGAATGGGACTTGCCTGAATTTGAGCCTCCATTTTTACTGCTGGAGAGGGGTGTTTCCATGCCTTTCTTCCCTCAGCTATAGCAGCTGAAGAATTTGGGCAGGATCCCAGAGGAATCAGAGGGCTGACATGAGCTGTGTCCAGAAAAAGTGTGTCTCTGTGCCTTGACCACTGCACAGGAGCCTGACTCAGTTCTGTGAATGCAAGAGGATATGGAGTACCACGAGCTGGCTGGTGCTCAGAGGTTGCTGCTCCTGAAAGGCAGAGCTGATTCTGTGAAGAACTTGTGACCCCAATACAGACTATGACTGATGTATTGAAAAAAAATGCTGTATTATACTGTAAGCAGCAGATGAAGCACGTCCCTTGGCACTAAAGCAATGGGAGGTTTCCTTGCTCAGCCCACTGGTTACATGCCAAGTGGGTCGATGGTTTATTGTAGCTATTTCATGGCATGTTGATCAAACAACCGAGTTATATGAGGGGGATGAGAAATGATGACAGCTTTTACAAACTTGGTTTAGATCATGCAGGAATTACTTTGGATGTTGTATGAAGTTAAAGGTTTGAAGGACTTGTGGGTGGAAAGTGTGATCGTTTCAGCACCATAGCTAAACTGAAGGGAGAGGAAACATGCTCATTGCATATCCACATGCCTCAGTAGGTCAGAAATACATTTGTTTGATGTAGATGATATTTAGCTTTGTGGATGGAAGAAAAATGAGTAACGAAATATTTTCTTTGAATGTTACTTTGAACACACATATTGCCTTATATAAAAGAAAAAAAGGAAGATGTTAAGGCAATAAGACAAACATTGATCATAGTTTTCTTTCTTGGATAACTCTTAAGCAGCTGTCTTATTCATTGCTTCATTTCCACTAGAGGCCAATGAATTGGAATTACAGTACTTTTATAGCTTCATCTGCCTGAACCCACTTTGGAAATCTTAGCTCATTAGCAGGAAGCCACTCCAAAGTGCTCCACCTTGTTTGTCCCTGGCTCAGCACAACTAGTATGCAGAGAAACCACAGATTTTTCTCTCGGATAAACTGAAAAAGAGGACTGCTGTTGAGTTTTGTGCACATGGGTCATGCAGGGCAGACTCAGGTCCTCATGGCATGTGGTGGATTGCAACTTGGTTGCAAACAGACCCGGAGGGTGAGTTTTGTGAGTGTGTAGGAGGATCTACAAGGCTCCACTAGAAACATAACTGTTTCATTGTGTTTCTGTTGTTTGCTTTTTCCAGCTGGGCTCTTTACACTAATATCTCTTTTTTAGTGTTGCAAAATGTACGCTTCCCTCATTACTTTCCTCTTCTACCTCTGTGAATCAGCAATGACTTGTACAGAGATGAAAGGGGAAACAATGTGGCAAGTACTGAAAGGCTCTTAAAGTTGAAGAAGGTGTGGATGCTCGAATTTGACTAATTCTGCTTTTTGTCCTCTGTCAGCAGTGGATGTTTTTAGCCTGGTGCTGAATCTGAGTCTGAAGCACAGGAAATAAACACAGCGTAGGCACGATGCCATACCAGCCAGGGAAGTTTTTGGCTTAAATGCACCCTTTAAGGATTCTCAGGTTTAGATTATAGGTGGTTCTGATTGCTATTGGAAATTTCAAGACATGTTCTCAGCTTCTGGATCAAGAGCTCATGTTACTGCATATACGCCAACCATGTGGGCAGCCAGGTGTTCTCAGACCCACTGGAAACAGTAGTTTATTCAGAAGACTATGGGAATAGTATATGAGCTGTCAGGGAGGATCAGCCAGTTAGTTGTGTTGAAAAGCTTTCCACCTGCTCCCTGCTGTTTTTTGGAGGAAAGTAAAATATACCAAATATCTCAGGGGTGATGAATGAATGCTGGTACAGCACGCTGGCTACTCCAGCCACCTGGTGCCATTACCCCAGTGTGACACTTGCACATCTTCTGGACACAAGTGTTCACTGCAAGAAACAAGGATTCTCTCCTGCACCCATGTGTGTTTATAGGCTCAAATCACGGATCATGTGATTTTGCAGACAAGGACCTGGGAGTCCAGATGCACAGCAAGGTGATGGCCAGCCAGCAGTGCACCCTCATGGCAAAGGCAGCCATCAGCATCCTGGACTGCATTAGGAGGAGAGCTGCTAGCAGGCTGAGGGAAGTTATCGTTCCCCACTGCTCAGCTGGCAAGGCTGCATCTGGAGAGATGTCCAAGGCTTGGCTTTCCAGTAGAAGAGAGACAGGGACATACTGGAGACAGTCCAGCAAAGGGTCACAGGGATGACTAAGGGGACAGAGCATGGAGATAACTAAAGGGACAGAGCATTTTTCACATAAGAAAAGGCTGTGAGACAGCTTTGACTCATCAGCCAGGAGAAGAGAAAGCATGTGGAGATCTTATCACTGTGTATAAATATCTGATGGGAGTGTCAAGAAGACAGAGCCAAACTATTCTCAGTAGTACCTAGTGGCAGGACAAGAGGCAGTGGGCACTACGGAAACACAGAAAATTCCATCCAATTCCATAAGAAAACACTTTTTTACTATATGGGTGATTGAGCACTGGCACAGATGATCCAGAGAGGTTTTGGAGTCATCATTCTTGGAGGTATTCAAAGCCTGACTGGACACAGTCCTTTGCAACCCACTCCCACTGACCCTGCTTGAGCAGGGGTTGAACTGGAGGGTCTCAAGAGTCTCCTTCCCCCCTCAACAATTCTTTAAAAGCAGAGTTGGATTGGTCTGACATGGAAGCTTGAATAAGGACAGCTTCATTCAAGTATAGATTGGATTAAAGTGAATAGGCTTAGCTCAAAATGGAGCGACTGTTCTGGTTTTGTAAATATATGTAACTGTAGAGGATCTCCTTACAGCCTTCAGTCTTCTCTACAAGCTGCACTGTGTGGTGCCTGGCATAATGAGGATGTAGCACTGCAGGCCCTGCTGGGCATAGAAGGGTGCGTTCTTCAATGGCTTTCTTCTTTCCTTCAAGGTCTCAAAAGATAGCTGTAGGCAATTACTTGCTTTCACAAATTGGACTTTTCTGGATGGCACCAAGTGTTCCACTGTGCAGGCTCTTCAATATGTATTAAGGGGCTGTTTTGCCTGAAAATGTGGCCTTTTTTCTCTGCCATAAGGTGGTAACATCTGCTTCTCTAAACTACATTATACTTGGGAGGGAAAAAGAGCCTATTTTATTTGGTTTATGCTGTCAGGACTTGACTGACTTTTTCACAGCCTTGTAGATTAAGATCCACTATATTTAGTCTCTGTGGAAGCCAGTTAGTCTAGGCAAATGAGAAGAAGATCTGCAAATACTTTACAGGCTTCAGATATTGTCCATGAAACACTGTGTTCAGGAGATGAAAGTGGACCAGCAGCTTCCCCTCCCAGTCCTAGTTGGGGATGGATATTGAGGGGATGCTTGAAAAGTCACATAGGCCTGTTCTGTGCTCTGCTAAAGCTGGAGTTTGTTTTCACCTGGTGTATTTCAGGAGAACTGATGACAATTTTGGCTGAAATTTGGTGGCAAACTTTGGTAAAGTGAGGCCACAAACACAACCAAGTGACAACTTACGTAGATGAAACCTTTGTCATAATGAGCACAAATGATACATACATCAATAAACTTTCAAGATCTTGAATCCAGCAGAAAAGAAAAAGCATAATTGGCTGACTAACAAGTGTGATAGGTGCCCAGCCAGTAATAGCATAGAACTGACTGACTGGTACTGCACCTTCTGTTCAGGAGATGCACAGTTTCCCCCTTTCCAGCTGCTAAAGACGTGCTCTCCACCCCTCTCAATTTGATCTACAGTTATAGAAGCAAAAGCAAACCAGAGACTGTCTGGAGCAAATTGAAGAACCTGGTGCATTCATATCTATTTATAGCTGGATCTGGGGTGCTGGGGTTCTGGGGTGTTTTCCTAAATCATTTTTTAATTACCTCCTAGGCATTTTCTTTGCCTATGAAGGGATGTAACTGGCCACATGGGACTGGAAGTAACACAGACAAGTGCCCACTACGTTTCAATGGCTTCAAGAGCCCACAAAGCTCTAGGACACTGAGACTTGAGTTATGATGCTTTGGGAAGACTGGGATATCTCGGTCATTATAGCCCTATAACCTGCCTACTTTGTAAGGCCTCAGGATGAATTGTGTTAGGCTTTGTCTGATTTTGCCTTAGCCATCCTAGGGCTTTAGTTTTGTTTCTTTATCAATGACAGTTTTTTTATTAGTTTTGTTTTTCCTCATGACAAGGAAGCTGTTGCCTAATTTGTTTTGCTCTTGCTTAATTTCATATAAGCATTAGGAATTACCTTAATTTTATATAGGTAATTATAAGAAGCAGTTATTCAAATGAAACATTTATTGCTGTAGCATAAAGTCATGTGGGATAACTTAGGTGTGGTATGACAGTAGAGGCCATAAAAAAAGTCAGAGGATGTGATGTAGAGGAGTAGAGACATGAGATGGTAATGAAAGGGGCAAAAAATAATACTGGAAACTTAAGGTTATTGACAGTTATTAAAGAACTGTAGAGCTGGACAAAACCAGTTTTAGTGGTAACAAAGAGAAAGAGGAGAGCTGTTCAATTTATGGAGAGAATTTCTTACCTATAGCAAATTTGGATGCAATAGCAACTTGCACCTCAGAGAATAAACATTTAAGTGTACAATTATCCTAGAAAATGTATTAAATTACTCAAATGTGAGCCCTGGACGGAGAAGGAAAAAACCATTGATGACATGCTCTTCAGCAAAGGAGAGGAAGAAACCCCATCATGGACATGATGTTCCTTCTAGCAAAGGACTGGGGATGCTAACAAATTATTTCAAATTCAAACCCCTGTCCTTCTCCCCAGGCTGATCTTTGGGGCTAACTTACTTGATAGCCAGAGGGGCAGAACAAGGGAGAGCTTGTCAGAGGACACTTTTGTATAGCAATCTTTGACTCTATTGCTGAGCTGTACATGGTGTTGTTTAGATAATTGGGACTCCGAAGGTTGATATCATTGTAACTGCACTGTAATAACACTTTAGTGTATTTTAGTTAGGCTGTTGGGATTTTAATTAGTCTAACATAGAATTCTTGGCTTCCCAAATGAGGTGTTTCCCCTTTTGCCCATAATAAGGCTTTGAGTGTAATAACTTGTCACATGGGTACTACGAGGATTGAAGAATGATGAGTGTGTTCACAGAGAACAAAGGACTGTACTGATGCAGTGAAAGAAATCACGGAGAGAAGTAGACAAAGCCAGAATGATCTTCATCCCGATGACTAATGATAGAATACTTGTGCTGTATTACTTATGTTATTTTAGCAATCTCCTGAGCAACCCAGTGGGAGGCGTTCCTGGTGATGTATGAAAGAAGCCAAAAAAAATAACAGCTGTCTGAAAGAATTTTTCTGCCTTAGGTAAAGCAGGGATATGGCGAAGGGAAAAAAATGTTCAGTTGAGATAGTTTGCATAATTCATGCCAATTTCTGCTCTTAGTTTAGTTCACAGTTGATTGGCTTCATCCCATTTGCAGGGAGGGGAAGCACTAGATGTTCCTAGTATATTCTTTCTAAGTTTTTTTTTTTCCAGATGGGTAATTTCAGCCATGTGATGGAACTGGGAGGTTGACATGAAGTTGGCATCAGCTACAACCAGCCACAAATTTCCTCAAAGCCAACTGACTGATTAGGTACAACAATGCAATAAGGCAGTAAGTAAGGAGATGTGAAGGACACAGCACTGTCCATACTGATTCTGACCTCCTTGAGAAGTACTCCAACTCCAGAGCATGCATCTTTTACATGAAAGCACTATTGTAAATAGCTTCCAGTAGCCGTGATATTTTCGGATGATTTAGGTCATACACATCTGTCTTTACCTGCTGCTGGCACCTGAAATTACCGAGTAAACAATTATGTTAAATAATTTAAAGCTACATATTGTGACTATTCCTAAGCAGCAATCAAAACCTAATGTGTTTATATGGATTTAATACAATGTCTTAGGCTTCTCAGAGAAGCTACTTCTACACTTTAATGCTTTAGCAGCTTACACTGAGACACTTAATGGAAACTGAGGGTTGGTACTTAAGGCCATGGGGAGTGAAATGTTCCTTGTTTACCTTGCAAATATTTGGAAACTAATTATTCCTTATATTCTCAATATCTCATTTTGAATTTGGGGGATATTTTATCCATAGGTTAGAAACCTAAAAAAACAACCCCCAAACCGCCATAACACACCTCCCTCCCCCCTCCTCCCAACCCCAAAAAAACCAAACCAGAACAAAAAAAACCCCCACAAACAAAAAAAGCCAACAAACCCCAAACAAGGCAAATATAAACAGCTGAAGACTGTGGACAACATATTTGGGGTAAGTGTAAATTTGGTGCTGACCTGGGAGGCTCATGCTCGGGGTATCAGTGGTCACTTCTTGAGCAGAACACTGGTCAGAGCCTGAAGTGCCCGAGTGCTGCCCTTGGACACACACCATGTGCAGCTGGGACTGACCTGGAGGGCACCCTCAGTGCCTTCTCTTCAGGACGTGTGGCAGGCTGAGCCCAGGGCAGGAGGTGCTCCAGGCAGTGTCCCTGGGCCTGTCCCACAGTGATGTGTGCAGCCAAGAGCCCTTAGCAGGGCAAGGATGGGATGGAGGAGGAGGGGCTGGTGCAGCAGCTCCAAGTCCTCAGCTGGGTGTGTCTCTTTGGGGAGCTGGTGGGTGCAGGGCTGAGAGACCCTCCTGGCTGCAGTGCAGCCCCTAAGCCTGGGGGAAGGGCAGGGAGACCCCAGGAGCATGGCTTCTCTCAGGATGAGGGATGGGGGCATCCTGGTGTGCTGAATCTCCAAAAGGGAGCAACTCTGGATCAAATATATCATTTGCATTGCTGACACTTACAGAATTCACAGTGGTTAGTATAAAAACCTGGCAAAGACCCTTGTGATGTGACAGAGCTCTGCATTATGTAGCACCAGGCACCCTGTTTGCTGGAGAGACCTGAGCTCCACTGTCACAATGGAGACAACACTTCAGGCTCCATTCTTGGAGTGAGAGGGCTGCTAGGATATAAATTTTTTCTCTTTGCCTACAAAACAGGCAGGAGGAAATTGGTCTGATCTAGCAGCAGGAGCTGGTACTTTCTCAAGCTGAACAGCTCAGTGTGTGTGGAAGGGGGTCAGACAGACCTGTTTCACTGACTGGTAACAAAAAAAGAAAATGCTGATTTCCTTTTACACTCCATGACATGGGAGTTGTATTTTTCATCTGTTTTTTTCCCCTAATGCAAAGATGGACTCCCAGGTTGAAACTGTGAGATAAGTGCATGCTGCTCTTCTCCTGTGAAATGAGTTGCTGACCTCAAAGTCTGGGGTGAGGAGATCCACAGTGTGCCCTTCTCATGAATTTTCTTTAATCTAGAAAAGAACATTTGCCTTCCAGTGATGCACCTGTTTTTCTTTCCAAAGTTGACAGTGACGCTGATCAAATGTATTATTTGGTGCTACAGTAGTGCAGTTTAAGAGAACGTGGAGCTTATTAATGATTATTAATCCCTTGACATCCACAGGTGCAGGTGGGTGGTAATTTGGTCTCCTCCAGTGCATGAATTATTCACAGATTTTTTAGAATTTGTAGGTAGACATTAAATTATTCTTCTGTTCCCAGATGAGATGAATGATGGAAACAAACATAAAAAACAAGAAACAAAAAACTATGCCTCTGCTCCAAAGCGAAAAGTCAATACATATTCTCATAATGATTCCGGGGGTTATATGGTAGAACTTTGGGTCATGGTAATCTGTCTAGTGAATTTGAGCAAAGGCAAGGAGTGGAGAAACACTTATGAAAAATATAAAGGAAAATTTAACAGGAATTAATGAACTCAGTGCTACTTGGAAGCTGGTCTGACATAGATATATATTCCTCCCGCAGACAGTTTCTTGGAGAGAGAGTCTATTTTAGAGGGAGATGGTTAAGCATAAAGTACAGCATTAAGTCTTCAGCCTTGGAGGTATGATTGATTTATTTGGAAATGATGAGTGATTATGTCCTAATGATGTTTTGAAAGACATGAAGTGCATTCCACTACGCGAGTGACCCTTGGCTTTAAATTCCAAGAGATGACAGTTCCTGGGCACGTCAGTGAAGGGACAGAGGGAAACTGGCACACTGTGCCACTGTAATCAGTGTGAAACTGTGTCATCTGTTTGATTTCAGTAGCCAATTCTCCAAGAAACCTGAGAAAGCTGTAACTAGGGGGTTGGTGGTTGGGAATAGATTAGCAGAAATACTTTCATCGTTCTTTATAGAAGTAGTTTTGATATTTTTTATACCTCCTGGTCTTTTGCTGAGAAGCTGGATCTGTTTTGCTTTGTGTCCATTTTTTGTGATTCATTCTTTCTGGTCTGTGATACCTGGGTAGTTTGGTTATCCACAGTTCAATTGCTGTGCCTTCTGCTAATACTGTGTTGTGGTGGTGTAAGAGAATCCACTTAGCTTAACAGCTCTGTGGCTGCTTCTCTCTCCCACCTCATTTTCTGAAGGTGAAGATGCCAAATAAGCAATGGTCATGATTCTTGGAGACCTCTGGGGATGTGTTTGATCAGAAACATCCTTGAAGACATGGATTTTCCTTTCATAATAGTTGCTGAACACAGTATAAAAAAATCAGATGTACATCTTATAATTCCACCCCAACAGTGTGACAATCAGTGGCAAAAAATTTGGGAAGTCTTTACTGTTGGAAGTTATCTCTCTCCAACACAAAGAGATAGCATTAATGAATCATCTTGCTGTAATACTGAGAGTCCTTTTAAAGTGTGAGGCTAAGAGCTTTTAAATTTAATTTATACCACAGGATCTGATTTCCAGCTACACTGATCTGTTGTGTCTTCGCTTGCACTAATTGTAACAAAGATGTAATAGTCAATAGTGTAACTGGAAGTATTATCTATAAAGATGTTTGCTGTTAGCTCATATCTCAAATTACTCTGCAACATAAGTGCTATATACAGATCTGAACATCACACTTTCAGAAAGAGAAAGATCAGTCAGAGAGATTCGTGTGATAGTAGCCTTCACATACCTAAAAGGATATTGCCATATAAAGGAATTTTACTTTTTTCCTTCATGTCCTTGGTGCACAGCATATACTGCAACACAGGAGGTTCAGGACTTTGGTAAAGCTTGCTAATGATAAAGGCAGCAAAGCCTCAGTGAAAGTGGCATACAGTGGCATAGCTGTGGAGTCCACATTAATGAAAGTTAAAAACAAGCCAGGAAGGAGTCTGTCTGGAATAGATATAATTAATAGGTGTTGTTATCTCTGCCTTACTGACTTCAGTCCCTTCTTATAACACAAAATGATATTTCTTTCTTATATGTAATATATTTTTCTCTTAAAACATTGTTAGTGGATTGTGTGTATTCAATTATAGTAATTTGTCAGTAAATTTCCCTTCCATTTTCTGTTATTAATAGTATTGTGCAGCTCTAATGTGTGAAGGCCATAATGCATATTGGGAGTTTTAGCAGGCTATAAAAGCCTGTAGGAAGTCCTCGTGCTAACAAGCCTACAGCCTGAATAATGACCAGGTGAAAAGTACGAGATGGAGTACAGTAATTTTTACAGAAAACCATGTTTTCCTTAAAAAGCTATGACCTGAAAGAAGTCTTTTGATTCCAAGTATCAATTTGCTCTTTGAGGAACGTCAGTAAGGCTGGAGATGGCAATTTTTGCAGGATTTCTTTCTGTTTAAGGATCTTAGCAAATTTAAGCTCGGAAATTATCTGTTGAGAGAGATGAGAGAAAGAAGAACAATGCAACACAGCCATATGGGCTTTGTTCTTACACATGGTTTGACTCTGTGGGGGACATCATTCTCCAGCCTGTCAAAGCTCAGCATACAGCGAAAAGTTCTGATGTAATGGATTTTCTTTTTATGAGCAGTCAATTTGTCTGGAGCCCAGGCCTTTAAACTTGGCTGACAGGAAAATTCTCTACGGAGAATTGACTGGCAGACAAACAACACTGGAATTCTAAGTATTTCTTATATCTCTGAAGAATTTGGGTTTCCTTTATAATACCTTAATTATAAAAGCTATGCTTTTAGGATTGCTCTTAATTGAATACACTTGTTTATTTTCTTCCTGCCATGTGAGTTTCCCAACTCCAGCCAACTCTGTCTAGCCAGAGGTGTTCCCTGCAGACTGAAAATCATTTAGATGGTTTATTTTATTTTATGCCTAACTCTTTGTATTCCAATCACTTGATTGACCTGAATCTGTCCAATGGATATATCAAATGTAGTTGGATTCAGTGGTCTTTATGGGTCCCTTCCAACCTGAGATATTCTATGATTCCACTGTTTATATAGAAAGGTCAATAACAAGGATGACACTTAAAAACTGAGCTCCCAGCTACTACCATTAAAAGTTCTTTCGCTGCTTGAGATTACAGCTCAGAAAGATGTAGGTGAAAATTAAGGCAACTTTTAGCAGGAACTATTTGTCTAATTTGCAAGTCCTTACAGCGCTGCTGAAACAGCACTTACAGGAGGGTAAAGAAATGCTGCCTGCACTAGAGACAAACTATGCAGCTAGAATCAAATGCTCATGATGTCTTCTCCTGGCACAACTTCCTCTGTGCTGGCACAAATGTCTGATGAACAAATGTCTCTGATCCCAGGGGGGAAATTTCTATCCCATCTGGTGCAGCTCCACATCCTTTACTGTCAAACAGGGGAGTAAAGGTTGCTTAGCATGAATGACTTCGCTCATGGAGCTTTCTTGTTACTCAGTTTGTTTGTCATGCTGCATCTTCAGCAGCCTCTGAAACGTTTTTACAAAGTCCTCTGTGGAGGAAGGAAAAAGTGTGGCTTTGAACAGATGTCTTAAGATGGAGAGTCATGTCTGTTTTTTTCTTTTGATCCCACTGCCTGGCCAGTTTAGAGGTTGTATGCAGTTCTGATGGATGCACTGCTTTATCTCCATCTTAGCAGGGGAAATAAAATAGTAGCTTTGTCTACTCATCAATACATTGCTGATAAAAGAAGTAGTTGTCTTTCATGATTGGGCATGCATACTGAAGCCCTGTCTGAAAGCCTTTTGTTCCTGCTTTAAACATGGTGAAGGGAACAGACAATGGAAAAAATAAAGTAGGTTTGATTGCAGCAGAGTTGTTTGTTTTTATTGCTTTGATTTTTTACACAAATTGACTAAAATGGAAATGAAGACTGTTGTTTTCTAGTGCAGTTGGTAAACATTCAATAAGTTTTTTGAAGTTTCAGATTTTATGTAGTGAATGCACACAGGAGCCTTGGAAGTGGTCATTCTTGTGTGATATATATTCTCTCCAATTCCACAATGAAAAATTGTAATAAAAGAACACAAAGATCTGTAATTCAGTGCTGCTTCAGAGGCTTTTCCTTTTGCTCTGAACAGAGTACTAATTGCAGAGATTTGACAGCTCTTGGGTATTCATCACATGTACTTGCCCTTACTTTAGATGTTTAATTTAGTTGCAAAATAATTCTTCTTGAATTTGTAATTGTAATAATTGCCATTAATAACCTGGCAAGGTAGTTGGCCTTTGGCATTACATCAGGGGAAAAATGATAGTAAGATAGCTCTTGTCTGAAGATTTAGAGAGCTAGAGAACATCAGGAGGTCGGGGGCGGATGGAGGGGTGTTGAGGGAAGAGAATACCAGAAACAAGGCATCATGACAGGCATCTTGAGGTTTGCAATTGGGATTTATGCAACAGGCTTATGCAATTTGGCTGTACTTCTTTGTAGAGGAAGAAGACAAGGTGTCAAATGCAAAAGAAATAACTGGGAGGATGAGGAAGGTGAAGGCAGGAGAGCATGAAATGACAGGCAGTTGGGAATATTTTGGAAGTAGAACAAAGCCCTGTGCTGAGAGCTGTATCAGTGGTGGCTCATGCAACAGCAAAGCAAAAAGTATTTTTCCACGGGTAGGCTGCCCATTTCAGTAGATGAATAACTCATCCACACTGAGGTAGGATGATCCTACAGCGGAAGGGGTGGGCTTCTCAAAGCAGTACGTGTAACAGCAGCTGTCTCCCTTTCCTGATGGTCTGCTCCTGGTGCAGTGGCCTGGTGGAAGGCAGAGAAAGCAGTGGTGACCTTGCTCTGAGGGTGCAGGAGGAGCAGGGCTGCCTGAGTGTGAGGGGAGCCCTGAGCTGGGGACAGCAGTGGGCTCTATCAGGAGCCCAAGGTGATTCCCAGGGAGCCTGGCTGGGACAGCAGGGCACCAGGGGCTTGGCCAAGCCAAAAGAGTGTCCTTGGGCCTGAAGACAGAGGCAGGCTGGAGGGAGCGGGGAGCCAGGGTAGGGAGAAAAGGCAGGTGGTCATAGAAATTAATGCTTGTCATTGCCACTCAGACCTGGTAGGATTGCCCCTCCCTTGTGTCAGGAAGAATTAAAAGGTGGTCAGTCTTTTAGTGGTAAATGTGACCAACAGCTACCTAGTATGTTGTCTTCCGTTTTTCTGGGGATAGCTCTTCCTCTGCTTTTCCACTGATGGTGACTAACATCCTGGTGATTTCAAGAAGCCAACTCCAGGACATAGTTAAAAATAAAAAAGTACAAGGGGAGGTGTGTGCCAAAGACTGATGCTGCTGTGCCAGACTGATGCTGCTGCAGGTGTGGCTGGGCGTGAGGGTAGCTGAACCAGAGAGACTGAAGCTGTAGGTCAGGGGGTCTCTGGAGCTCTCAGGAGCTGCATGCTCATCCTTATGTCCCTGCCAGTCTACAGCCTTCTCGGGCATGGGCTGACTGTCACAACCTTTGAATCAGTAGGTACTGCTTTGGGACTGGCTTGGGACACGTGTGTTGTGAACTTGTTTTAAACAAGGATGACAACTGATCCCCATTCCTGCCCTTCTTGCTTGCCTTGTGTGATGGTTATCGCAGTAGACCAAATATAGAGAGGAGAGACATAAGGATCTATAAGTTAAGTCCTATTTGCAGTTAAGCCCTTCCATGCCCTCACCAGTGCTGTGAGTGCTGTGGCCACCAGAGGCTGGAGAGGCTGCCTGGCACTTTGTCAGCACCTGGCAGCAGGATACCCTCACACCCCTGGCTCTGGCCTCTAAAATGATGTCCAGACTGATGCAGCCAGTGGTTAATCAGGACACAGAGAGCCCTGGTCTAGCCAGTGGCCTGCCCAAAGCAATTTCCTTCACTTTGTTAGAAAGGAGAAGCACCTTTCTTCACTTCCCAGTGGAACTGGAAAAGTACAGTATGTAATTTTTCTACTACCTGTGAGCAGAATTTGAATTCTTCTCTATTCTTTAAAATAGGAGTTTGCATCTCCTTCATTGAAGTTAAAATGTTCCTCAATGAGGAAAAAGTTTCAACTCTGCCTATCCCAAGCTGTCAAAGCATGCAAGAGCAGCAAACAGATTGTGGGTACCATTAGAAAGCATTAGCGTCTAATTACTTCAAAATGGACCACAAGGGAAAATGAAAGTTATCTATTCTTGGTGTTGCTGTTGTTTCATTTGTCGATAAGCACATCAGTCTTTGGCACTCCTTTTGGCTGTGAAGGAGTATGATTGACTAATAAATGTGTGTTCCTTTGTAGTCAGTTGCAGAATGTTGGAGTATTTTTGTAGCAAAATCCTACTGGAGAATCTCAGAAACGGTTTTTTCCCTTAGCGACACAAGTGGAATAAAAATATATTTCTATACTCCTCATTTTCAATACCTGGGCTGCTAAAGCAGCTGTGTATCTTTTTTTCACTTGCAGCACAGTCATTTGAATATGTGACCTCCAATTTCTGTACAGAAGTTGTAGCTTAAAGGGCAAGACCAGACTATGTACAGAGCGAGCAGAAATGATTCACTGGCTTTTAAATCCAAGCTGATGGCCTTCATATGGCTGTTGAGTCTGTGAACAATGGAAAGTCAATGGGTTTGGTTTGAAAAAGGATGCAATACCTTGATAAAACACAGCAATGTGTCACCCTGTGATGTTCTGGAACACAATAAGTGTTTAATATGATTTTCTTCCACCTGAACAAACACTGTCAATTTGCTCTTGGACACTTATAATTTGCTCCTACATAATTTCTCTTTCCTTGCTTCTACCCCACTCTTTATATGTCAGGCATTGCTTGATGAAAAGAGGTGCTTATTGAAGAAAAAAAAAAGTCTGATCAGGAATGTAAACCCCTAGAAAATAAGACTCAATGCTGTGGAAGAAAGTTTGCAGCAGCTCAGGGCAATGGCCTGTGTAATTGCCAGGTCAATCAAGCCATGAAGCAGAGGGCAAAGGCTTTGATTTCTACTCCTCCCATTCGCAAGTACACGCTGGGCTGTCATTGCCTTCAGCTCCTACCCTTAAAATCTCTCAAACTGCCTTTCTGCTGGTGATTCATACTTGGAAATAAACTTGCAATAAGAGCATTAGTATATATTTTGAAATCACATTCATTAAGCTATTTTTCAGAAAAAGAAACAAAATTTTCTCTGCTGGACATCTGACAAGAGACAACTTGTGTGACTTTGTAGGCTTTGATAATTAGTTATTAGAAGAGGTACATTTTGTTTTCTTTTCATTGGGTTTTTCCCCACTGAGACAGTCAATGTTATCAGTTGATTTCTCTAGGTTATCAGACACATGTTGAGATAAAGGGCAGGTTTTGAAGCAAATCTACATATAAAATGTGCTGCAAGTGTCTGATCTTTGACAGTCAAACAAACTTAGCTTACGGAATCTATCTTCACCTGTAAACTGATTCCTTTCATTTTGTTTGTTTCTTTTTTTTTTTTTAATTGTGAAAGGAAAACATGATAAGTTGGTCAGTGATCCAAAACTAGCTCAACTCAGCAGAAAAAGACAGTAATTACTGCTTGACTCCTGTGATCTATTTTAGCCCCAGCTGAGTTTTTAAAGAGTGATGTGAAAAACCTTTAACATAGTTGTGTTTTATTATACTAAATCACCTTCTGAGCAATCTCACAGAGTGGACAAAGACTCAGTGACCAGTGACGTAAACCTACTCGTCACATTGATGACAGCTTGTTGCCCCAGACTTGGGAAGGGTTAGAGTTACAAATCTGTTTGATTCACTTTCTGAAAAGAAATTAAAGAGTTTGGCAGTCAGCCTAGGACCCTACTAAACAATCTGAGAGAAAAAAAGTTACTTTCTTTCGCTGCTTTCTCAAGGGATGAGGTAGTGTCAGTGCAGTTCAAATGAACTTTGGAAGCAGTAGGTGTCTATTGTTTGGACCAGAGTTACTGGACTAAGGCAGGTAGCCTGCAACAGGGCTGCCTCAGGGATATGATTTTACCCATTAAACGAATTCACACAGAGAAACGTTAAGGTTGGAAAGTTCCTCTGGAGACCATTTAGTTCCCTCCCCTGCTCAGGCAGGGTCAACTAGAGAAGGTTGTTCAGGACTGGGACTCCAAGAAGGGAGACTCCACAACTCCTCTGGGCAACATGTTCCAGTGTTTGACTCACTGTAAAGCAATTTTATTTTTTCTGTTTGAGTGTAATCTCCTGTATTCCGGTTTGCATTCACTGCCTCCTGCTGACAAATACTGACAAAGTTCTTCCATATTCGGACACATCTGCTGATGCTAATTTTCCTTTTTAGGTCCTAACTTTTAATTTTCTTTTTCTACTTACACTGCTAGCCATTTATTTGATTGCTGGGTTTGCTGATTCCACTCGTTTTTTGGGGCTGCAGTCTTGTAACTTCTTCAGACTAGAGAAGATTTTTATTCTAACACTGTGGGGTGCACCTTTAAAATTTTCTATGTAACTGTGTATATTTTCAGAAGACTTCTAACAGTGCATAGATCATCTTGAAGACTGAAAATTCGAGAAAATGTACCCTCATGTAAAAAAAAAAAGGGTAAGTTTAAAAAAAGCACCCAGAAAAAATAATATTTTTACTCTTGAGTGCTTTTGGAAAATAGTTGTCATTTCTTGGAAGGGGTTAAAAAAAATCAACATTTTTTTGATTTTTTTAAATTTCATCAGAGTGTTTCCTCCATGTGAAAAATTTTCTAGAGAAGCAGGAACAGATTTAACCCCTATTCTAGGATTTACCTCAGATTTCATGAATATAAAAATATATATTGATTTTTCTAAAAGCAATTCCCATAGCAGAAGCCAGAAGGATTGCTGTCTTGACTTTGCATCCTTTAAAATTCTAATTATAAATTTGATCTGCCACTCCATTTGAATTTTAAAAAAGTATTAACCCCTTAGCTTGGAACTACATTTGTGTTTTCTAAAAATGTTGTTTCCTTTTGCAGAAAAACAGCAATATCTTTTTTTTTTTTTTGGTGGTTTAACTAATATTTCCCCATCTGTGCTTTGCTTCTGCGCTCTCTTTGTGGGAAAACTGAAGTCACAACCAGAATGCCTGGCAACAGAAGCAATGGACTTGATATTTATATTAGAACTGTAACACATGGACATCTGTTCTCTCTACCCTTTAAAAGATATTGCTTCCAAGGACTAATATTTGGTTTTTTCAACTGTGGGCTGCTGATGATAGGTAAGGTTGATGGGAGCCTTTAAAGAGACTCCACTGTAGCCCATGGGGTGGTCCCTGCCCTGCAGATGCCCCGGGGCAGATGGATGGATGGACAGACAGAGGTGTCTTTTTCCAGCCTGGGGGCTGAGGCAGTGCTGGGTTGGCCTCCTTGAAGTGCTGAGGCAGAGCTGAGTGACTCTGAGCCCTCTTTCAAGATTTGCTGCTGATTTGCTGAGAGATCACTTCCTTCTGCCTCCGTTTTCTTACATATAAAATAAGAATATTGAAACCAGTCTCATTTGATCAAATATTTTGAGCTCTACCGAAGGAAATGTGCTGGTCTTAGAGGTCTTCATCAGTAAGACATTCACCTATAAAAGCGAGAGGACCAAAGAAATTTCAGTACTGCAGAACAGCAGCGACAGGGAGGATGCATTCAGCAAGAGATTAGTATTCACCCTTAATATGTGTGTCTAATAATTATTTTTCTCCTGATTTGGAGTGAGATTTTTGTGGCAGTCAGCTTTCTGTTCAGAAGCAGTTTTGAATGAACAGGTGGGCTGGCATGTCTGCACTTTGCCTTTTCCTTTGGGAGCTTGATACCTGTTATCCCAAAATGTCTGGACGCTGTATTGGCAGTCTCATAGGAACTCAGTCTTCCTGAGGGTGGGTTCAGCCCCTAAACACACATATTCATACAGCGGTTGAATTACAGAGTGTTGAAGATGTGGATGCTGCACTGTTTATTATCTTCCTTCTGGAAGGTATGTCTAAGGCTTGAACCCTGAACTGCGATAATTAAAATGCCTCACCGGGGATGCCAAGATGAGATGGAAATGCCTATTCCTGGCTACAACCGGTGTAGCCTGCCCTTAGAGCAAATGCAGCAGAGATAAGCCTGTTCTCTTGCTAAAGAGGTGTTGGATAGTCTGCATACCTACTCCTGCATTTTTACTAGCAGGTAACAGGCTTAATTACCCAGACGCAAAGCAAAAGCACCCTGTGCACAAACCTTTTCAGGAGGCACAGGAGCCAGGCTGCAGCCAAACAGGGTACTCCCTTTCTGCCCTGCCTCAGGCTGCAGATTGGTTTTGGCTTTGGGAAGTTTCTTTGTAGCATTTCTGCTTAGGTAAGAACATTTTTAAGTGGTAGGCTGAGGGCTAAACCGTAGCACGGGGAAGATGGGAAGAATGTGTCCCCCTATTTTCTTCCCACAATTATTTTATTTCATTTTCAAACGCCATCTAAGACAACATTAGGGATTGTGATGCCCAAATATTTATCTAGCAGGGGTTAGCTTGTACTGCCTATATTTCTTCTCTCCTGGCTACAGCACTGTACATTTCCACCACCTCTACAATACTTCTTGCTTAGAAATAAGAAACTGTCAGTCTTGAATGAGCTCTATGTTAATGCACCGAGTATGGGGATGAAGGAAGGCAAAATTATTTCTATGCAGTGAGAGGTGGGAAAGTTACACTGTTCTTGTATTGAGAGGCTTGCTTGCAGTGCTCAGGCAACAGTACAAACAACAGTAGGAAAGAAAAATGCTGCATGAAAAGTGAGACAGGGCATTTCACAAAGGCTATGATTCAATGATAACCTCGACCTGAAATGTTTGGGAACTGACTCATGGATCTATAACTCTTAAATCACTGAACAAACCAACACCAAATAAAAGAGTTAGAGGTGCAGACTTCTCTGTGAGAAGTTTGTAAAATCCTTGATGTAAAATCCTTTTCACCTTGGAAAATCTTTCTCTCCTCCCCTGTACACACCTATGCCAGCTGGTAATTGCCTGAGCTGGAGGTGTGCCATAGCCCAGCACCTTACAGCCCTTCATCTGGTTCAGAGGTTATTGATCCCAGAGTGTCCTAGAAATTAGAGCAAACAATGCAACAAAGCACTGGGGTAACAAAACTGTCCTTTCTTTGGTGAATAATACTTGTGGCATTTCAACTGCATTGTATGGGTTAAAATCATCAACATGGAAACAGCAGTTTATTTCAGCTCCAGCAAAACTAACTTACTTGTCTTAATTCGTTGGGGTTTTTAAAGACAAAGGTACAATCCTTCTAATTAGGGGAAAAATATTTTTTGTTAAGTTAACAACCAATCTGAGAAATCAATTATTTGTGTAGCCCTATTTCATATCATCGTTGCAGTTGGTGCCAAGCTGTTTTAGTTCAATGTCATTAGCACGAATTGTAATCTTAGCCATATTAGTTTGGAGTTTGCTGATCTTTAAACCTCTTTTGTAATTGGCAAAATTCTGAGGAAAAAGCCTGTGACAGAAGCTTGCAATAAATATAATTGGTTGCAGACAGCTAAACAAATCTCTGCTTAAAACAGGTAAAGCTTGTGGTAGTAAATAAATGTGAAATGGTGAGTGGGAACTGTGGACTGGCTAGTTCAGCAGCTGAATAGTTTAATGAAGCAGTTGATTTAGAACTCTGTCCACAAGGCTTGGGCTAAAACTTTTGTAGTAAATCTGAATCATGCATTGATGGCCTTGGTGAAATTAGGTTTTTTGCTTTGTAGGATTACATATCTGATGAACAAAAAAAAAATTGAATTGTTATGGTTTGCTTGGCAAACATTTGGCTATAAATGCCATATGACATCTGATTTTTGGCTTTGGACAAAAACTCCAAAACAAAAATACCTTACTTAGATAGTGCAAGGTGTTATGAGAAAATGGATAAGTTCACAACTGGTCTGCTTGCTGGCATACCCCAATATAGTTGTTGATGGGAGGTTGTTGGTGAGTTTCTAGCAATGGATGTTTTCTGATTCAGCATTGCTGAATGTTTCTGCCATTTTGCCAATGATTTGAAACCTGAGGCAATACATACCTTGCAAATCACTGAGCAACAAACGTTAAATATGAGGTTTCTGAGGCACTAATCAAGACTGTCTACTTGTATGACTGTTTTGGTGATGTGCCTCTTGATTTAGCCAACAGTAGGGTAATAAGTGCATGTGGGAACTGAGGGCAAGGACCTGCTTAACAGCTGATACTCTGCCTTGGAAAGCAGTAGGCTAGAATAAGATAAGAGGTAGCTTGAGAAGTCCTGTCTTTAGCTGGAGCTCTGAGGGAATGCCTGGGGCAACTAGAGGCCAGTAGGATTTTGAAAAAGAGAAACACTTGGTTTACAAATAATGTGCCTGCTTTGCAGTAAGAATTCCTTATGTATCTTGCTTGTGAAATTCAAGAACGCTTGTGAAATTCAAGAACTCTGCTCTCTTCATCTCCAATGCTGCTGCAAAAGCCTAAGCTGAAAGAAAATTTGTATATTTCTGCAAGTACCAGACTTTGTAGGAGGCCCAGAGATAAAAGCAAAGATGATGCATCTTCATTCAAAAAGGTGTGATAAGTTTGGGGATTTTTCATTGCTGTCTTCCTTTCCTTCCCTTCCAGTGATTAGAGACAAACATTTCATGGAATAGGCTGATGACTGGTGGTTGGAAGGAGATCAAGCAAATCTAAGACTCTTTCTTTTGCGAAGCAGATTTCTAGCCACTAGAACACCTCCTTGAAATTGCAGCTGCACACCTTTTTATCTCTTTATTTCAGCAGCTGGTGTAGTTAGGTTATTTTAGTGAATCACTTGCTAATTTTCTACAGTATAATTGCTTGATAGAAAATATTTTTAGAGAGATATGACCTCTCAGAAGCCTCTGAGTGCAGCTTAGGACCAGTCTGTTCCTGTGACACATGAAATACATCTTAATCCATTAAGGTCAGATGAACTGGACACTTGCTCACAGGGGCAGGGTCTTCAACCAAAAGAATTTATACCGAATAAATGCTTTTTTAGAACTCTTTGCATGAATTTCTAACCTTTAAATAAGTCACCCCTTGGGAGATCACTGATGACAGAGCCACTTGTCTCAAAATTCAGCCGCTTGATCTTTATTGAACTTGATGAGCAAACATTTAAATGATAATTGAGACACTAATTAAATGCGGTGCCTGTTCTGTGGTTGAGAATTGAAAGGAAAGACTAAATTATTTAATGACAATTTGGGGTGTTACAGGTCCAGATCTTTAGCAGACTTGGAAGAAAGAAGGGTTTGTTCAGATGTTTGAACTGTCTGCTGCTGCTGCCTAGTGCTCAGAACATCACAGTTGATCCCCTGGCATTACAAAAGCATAAACTAGGAGCCCAGTCACCACAGTTTGCTACTGAGTGCCAGGACATTATAATTGCTCTGGTGAGCAAAATCGAACCTTGGTTTTGTTTTGCCCTTTCTTGTCATTTTTATTGGGCAATCTTGACACTATTATCTATGTCTGCATTTGTAAGTTCACATACCTTTTTAAAACACGAACTGACTCCTGACTGCAATCGAATTGTTTAATTTTGTATTTCAAAATATTCTGTATTTCCTTAATATCAATTACTAATAAATTAGTTGCTTCTTCTTACATTTCCCTGCCCTTTATCGCTGTTCATGTACATCCCATTTCTGCTCTTTTTCCCTATAGAAATACTTATGGCATCTGTTAAGGTGTGAGGTTATTAGACCTAATCAAAATGTCTCAGGCTCTTTAGTAAGTCACATATTACTGTATTCACAAATGACTTTAGGTGACTATTCCTCCCAGTGCAGTCGCGTATCACTGCTACTCTGCCTGTCCAGGAAGAAGAAAAGTGAAACTCGTGCTTGGCACTTCCATAGGGATCTCTGAGGTAGGTAGAAATTTCATCATTGCCAGTGATTTGTGCCCTGTGCAGAACAGATTTGTTCAACAGGCCTGACAATACTTATGAGCTTGGTACAGCGCCAGTTTTGCTTCCTCCTTTCCTATCCTTTCCGTACCGACAGTGTGCAGCAGACCAATTTCCTTCGCTGGGGGGAGTCAGGAACTGCTATGGGAACAGATGCTAGGGAAGCAGATGGGGCAAGAGTTGGTTTGGAGCAATGACAACTCCGTAACCTTTCAGCGTCAGCCTGAGATTGCAACTTTCCCTGTATTCCCTGGCAGAAGGCAAGTCCAGGCACAGGAGAAAGCACAGGCTTAGCCCCGCGCTCAAGCAGTGGTAGGTGGCAGCTGGGCTTATTGAGCACAGCGTGCTGGCCCTGAAAAGGCAAATCCTGCTGGAGCAGGGCTTTTCCTGTGTTAGAAAGGAAGTACTTGGGGCTTTTTGAAGAGTTTGGCCTCGCGGGGCCTACCAACCCAGCAGCAATATGAACTCTTGTTTTACATGTGCTGAAGCAGAGGCTCTTTGTGAACTGATCACAAGTTGCTTCTCTGGTAAGGGACATTGACTCCCACACTGTTCTGTAAAACTGAGTGACAAGTGTGTGTCCCCGGCCACCCAGAAGGCCCAGGGCAGAGCAAGGTGTGACACAAAGATGCACAGCCTCCCAGCCAGGCAGCCGACATGCAGCTCCCCATGTGGAGCACAGCTGGGCTCTCCTCCATTTCCACAGGGGCAAAGTCAGGAGTTTTGTTCCTCTTTGTCTTTTGTTAAGGGGCAAGGGGATGTTTGGTGTTTGTGTTTGCACATTTTGGAGGAAAAAAAAAGCCCAAACAACAACAACATGGTTCTCCACCGTGATTTATTTGGCTGTTTCATAGTATAGTGGAGAACTTCAAAATTCTGAGGACATAAGTCTTCAGTAGCTGAATTAAATTTGCTCTTTCAGCTAGGTAAAATCCCGTTTAAATGTTCTCAATTGTAAATCAGGATTTAAAACATGTAATGAGGCTGCAGGGAGTTCCTTCTTTCGAAGTATGTATCCCAGACACCCCAGGTGGTTTCTTCAGGATGCGTTACAAAATATTAACTATGGCAAACTATGAGGCTAAGGCCAAACAAGTTCTTTTTGGGTCACGCATTAATTCTTTCTGGTGATTGATAAACATGAAGATTGTTAAGATTAAGAGGTACCCTTCCTTTTATTTAAAAATGTACTTCAAACCTGACCACCTGACCATCAAAATAATTTATATTTTTTCAACCTTGAAATATGTTTTAATTAATGGAATTTCCTCTTCTGAAGCTGAATGACTGTTAACACAGAATCTGACTCAAAAGCTGCCTTCCTATGCATAATTTATTTATCAGGGAACCAATGATAACATATTAGCACATACCTGAAGATACTTGGTCCCATTGTGATGAGAGGCCTTAAGAGCAATGGCATGGATGTGATGGGACTGGAAATAAAATTAATGTAATTGTACATTTAGTGCATTTGTTCACAGAGCTCCCAAAAATTTTCTTTATTAAGTGACTGTCACTTAAGAAGCAATAGAAGAGCAAAAATAAATGACTTTGTGCAGCACATCTTGGTTTGCTATATTACTCTTCAATGTAAGATTTTACCTTGTGTCTCAGGACCACATGAATCACAGCGAAGGGAAGCTGACAGCTTCCTAATACTCTTTTTGCATGAGCCTGTCTATCCCTTTTCCATCCATTCATCCAAAACCCAAAATTAAACTAAACAAAAACCCAACGCGGTACTTGGCTGAAATGCTTTTTTGTATATGTATATAGACCTAAATCAGAGACTCTTCATAAAGTACTGTGTGTTGGGTAACTTGGAATAAAAATACTGTTCAGCTGATGGCTCATGCTGGTGGTACCTGTCATGTGTGTCAAACGTCAGGTTTTTCATGGTGCTAAGTGGAAGGTGAATGCCAAGTGGGCCTGTGTGTGTTACCAGCTGTCAGGCTGAACTTGAGAAGCACTATTAAGGTATCTCCCTGCAGGAAGCTGTTCTGTCAGCTGGATCACAGTGTGGAGATGCTGTGATTTTCTGTGGTGGACAAAGGCCAGGCTCCTCTGAGGAGATGTGGTCAAGCAGAGCTTTGCAGTCTGCTGCAGTGGTCGAGGTTCCTAATGTGACACTTGTCACCAGCCAACTGCACATTCTCCAAGATGGGAGAGTGGTTCTGAGAGTTATATTAGCAAAATATAAAAATATATGTCATTGTCACACATTGGGCACTGTGGATTTACAGCTTCAGAAAAAAATCAGTATCTATTGCTTGAGAAGGCTGATATCAGCTGATAAAGCTGATTTGTGTCATTATGAGAAGTCCGGTCTCATCCAAAAAAATTATAGAGGAGCAGGGATGGGTCAGCAGTTGGCAGTTTGGAGAAGAATGTCACAACCTATGAATATGTTTTCTTACATCATGAGTGCTAGGAGACAAAGATGAAAACCAGCTGATAGGATACAGGCAACCACTACAGAGGAAATACTGGATGTCAGAAGAGGGGCGGGAAGCAATGCCAAGGTCCAGAACACCTTTAGATGCTGGAACCACCTGAAACCTCCTGAAATCACTCACCACGGCTCAAACCGCTTTTAATAAACAGGTAACTAAAATTCAAGCACTTCCTTTATAAAGCCTTTTGGTTTCAGGAAAGTGAATCACTGTCTGACAGTTCGGTGGGAGGTTATTCATCCAGGATTGCTTCACTCCTTCGTGGAGATGCTTGGTGAGCAGCTCTGCACGCTGGCAGGCTGCTTCAGCCAGGCATGTACTCCTACAAGTGCCACCTGCTCTGTTATAATCCTTGCCTCGCTGAAGTCGCCAGCATCTTTCTGCTTGATCTGCAGGGTAACACCCTCGTGTTGAACTTGGCTGCTCTTTTAGGAGAGTAACAGTTTGAGGAGCTGTTTGGCTCAGTAGCACTTGGCAACCTCAGGAAGCAAATGCATTCAGCTGGGCAGTGGGCACACGTACGTGCAAGGGGGGCTGCTGTGTGCCCCATCCTGCAGTGTTAGTTCACAGCATGCCTGTGCCTCGGAGGCACTCGCTGTGCAGCTGACACAGCCCTCAGGCATCAGGCAGCTGGGGAAATTGCCACAGAAGCTTTAGCAAGAAAACACATAATAGCCAAAGTCGAAGGGTGAATTGAGGTACAGTGGGGGAGGCAGCTATTATGTTCTAGCTCTCTTTAAAAACCATTCTGAGACGTGTAAGGTATTGTGTAGTGTTTGTTGCTGGATTTAAGACTGCTGACTGCCGGGCGGTGAAGGTCACTTTGTGCTTCCTTCTTTAAGGCAAGTTGCTGCTGTTTATATTAACAAGGGAGCAGCAGTGCTGGCTAACTCCTGGCATGTTAACCTGCATCTCTCCCGGGCAGCAGGCCTCTGCTGCACTCCCTCAGGACCTGTATAGTTGGAGAGTTGTATATCATGTAGGTGTCAAGCCCAATCAGAGCTTCCTTGTCAGGATGTGTTAAGGCAGCTGCCTGCAATTTGTGTTACAGTGTGCATCTCTGCCAATAAACTACTTTTGCTCTCCCTTGTGCTGCGTCTGCCGTCTGCAGGGCTGCTGGGAGAGCTGCCAGAGAGAGAGAGCAACTGCAGGCACAAAGGTGGCTGGGTGGCACCTCTTGTAATCTGTGTTCTGCATGATGTATTGATTGACTTTGTGGATGGGTCCCAGGGGCTGAACACAAACAGCATGTACCAGAGCATGACATTTTAATCAGAGACAGGTTTAACTACTGGGAGCAGCTCGGGTAATGTCTACTTTAAAAAAAAAAAAAAATTAAAGAAAGAAAATTACACCAAAAAA
The DNA here is from genome assembly GCF_001715985.3 of Manacus vitellinus. Taxonomy (NCBI): domain Eukaryota; kingdom Metazoa; phylum Chordata; class Aves; order Passeriformes; family Pipridae; genus Manacus; species Manacus vitellinus. Next base: position 830,819 of record NW_021940488.1, read on the forward strand.
AAAAAAAGGGTGTATGCTGGTTATTGCTTAGGAACTCTGTGTAGTCGTGCAGTTAAACATGAAGTACATATGAGTAGGTTGTGACAGGACCAAGAGCACTTTGAAGTAAAGCTGTAGTAAGTGTAAATTGGGGATACAAGTCAAGACACTAAAATAAGCTTTTTGCATGTGCACACGCAGACGCCAGGGCTAAGCAGCAGATCCTGGTCAGTGCAGCACCATTCCTGTCAGCCAGCTGTAAAATCACTTGGCTCAGGGGATAGAAAGGTGTTCATGCTGCAGCAAGTTGGGCTGGCAGGGAACTAGAGAGATTTAAAAGAAGGTGGCTGGAGTTTTCTCTGTATTTGCAACGATAGGGAGTTGTGAGAAAGATGGAGCTCTTTTGGGGTTGGGTCAGCTCGCCCCACCAATATCTTGAGTAAGGGTTGAAAAATGACCGCCTCAGAAACACTAAGGAATGTTATCCTCCTCCTTAGCCTGTAACACACTGTGTAGCAGAGTTTAACCTTCTATAGTAAAATCTCAGGCTCCCTGAAGAGCTCTGTTAACCTTGAAAATCTGTGTAGTATGTTACTTTCTACCTGCAAAGTAGAAAGCACCTCTTATTCCCAGGCATGAATGACACTGAGTCTGGTCCAGAGGCAGACTTGAAAGGACATCCGTCTGCTGTTTGTGGGAATTTAACTGAGCAGAAACTTCTGAAACACCAAAAACAGAGAGAATAGCAGAATTATTCCCAAAGCGCTGCCTGCCTTCTAATTGCTGGCCATCTCCTTTTGTGAAAAGAAGCAAGAGAAAGAGTTCACACAAGCACGAGTGCTTTGCAGACTTCTCTTTTGGGGAAAGCAGTTGTCTTTCTTCTCTTGTTTTTGGATGCTTAAAATGAGGAAAGCAACATATCAGACTGCAGAGAGAGGAAAACCAGTCAATGTTACCTTGGTATCTGATGATCAAAGGTATGACCCCCCTCTGCTGTGCCCCAAGAATGGCAGTAACCATTTCCTGAGGGAACAGCACGTAGTTCAAAGCAGGAAGTGTCCCTTCCCTCCCTGTGTGGCCACACAGACCAGGAGCTACCTGCCTGCCTGCCTTGAGAGAGCAGGGTATTTAGCTTTTCCCAATAGAAAAAGGGCAGCTTAACCAGTTCTCCTCTACCAACAAAAAGAAGCAGGGAGATGAGTCTCAGAGAATGACTATTGCCTGGGTAGTGGCACAGCTGGCACCTATTTCCTTGCGAAGAACCAGTGGGCTACAGTTATTAAGTAACAGAATTTTTAAAATTCATGGTCAGCTTTACCACTGGGCTTCCTTTCATCATTTCAAAAGTCTGTGATTTTATTCTGACTACTATAGTTAAAATGCAGAAAATAATAGAAGCTAAGAGAAAAACTGTTTGTTCTTTGCATTCAACTACCATTTTACTGTGTGCATTTTAACGCTCAAAATGTAATGGCTGCTGGCTGGCATTTCTATCCTGTTGTAGTGCCTGGATTCCTCTCATGTTTCTAATGAGGCACAAAGTATAGAGAACATAAATGACAGGAAAAAGCTACAGTTTTTTTAATGACCAAAATCATATATATTTTAAAGCTCTAGCCTAAGGTTACAGCACAACAAAGCAGGCAATGTCTCTTTCATCTGCAGTTTACTTGAAAACTAGGACTGAGTTTCAGTCTCCCCAGGTGACAGAAAGCAGCAGAGAACCCCCAGTACAAAAGCAAAGACCCAGTCATGCACCATCCAGCACTGTAGAGTCTATGTGAGCTATCTTCCAAGAATATGGTGATACCTTTCTTTACAGGAGTAAAGCAGATAAGGGAAGGACTGTGAGAGAGCCAAATGAGACAAAAGGAAATGAAGGAACAATTAAAATGAGTCAATACTGTGAAGCTATTAGGTGAGGGCATTACAATATCTGATGTGAGAGATCTTAATTGGGACACACGTAACATTTGCCCCCACCTCACCAGGCAAAGGGTTGCACTGACTTTGCTGTTAGAAATGATGAACAGCATTGGCTCATCTAAGTTCTTAATATACATCACACCTTTTGTATGAATTTTCTCACGGAACTCTGGGGCAACTTTCTGAGATGAGAATTATTTTTTGTCACCTGCAAATTGCACTTTTGTGAGGAGCTATACCAAGGAAAAAGTAGGTGAGATGTTGTTGGGGCAAGCTGAAGCACCAAGGCTGCACAGCTGACAAATGAGATTTCTGACAAGGAGAGGTGTAGAGGAAAAAAAAAAAAAAGAGCCAAGTTCAATTCCTGGTGATTCTAACAGATTGGTGAAATTGCAGGCTGTCATTGGGAAAATCCTGTTTCTCAGACAAAAATGGACAGGGGACACTGACATGAAAATACCAGTGTGAGTCGGCCTCTGAATTATGTTGTTAGGTTTAAGTAGTCTTTACTTGGATCTCAGCAAAGGATTAAGACAGTGTTTTTACCAAGCTCATGGTTAGTGCTTGCATTACAGTAACATAACAGGTATGTTCAGGACTCATTACACCAACTGCAGTTTGCACAAGCAGCATACATTGAAGGTATTGTGTAAGTATGCATATATATTTGGTGAAACCCCCTGAGAACCATAATATCAGTTTGGAGAGAGGAACGACAAGAAAGGGAATCAAAAGAACTGGCTCATATTCCGTCTGTAGAGTTGCACTTCAGGGGAAAAAAAATTAATCCAGAACCGAAAAAGAAACACTACATAAAGCTCTGGGTTTCTCATCCCTTAACCTTGTATCCTGCCTATTTTGTGAGAAAGTATTCTTGGAAATATTCAGTGGCAAAGAATCCATGCAGTATCAGGATTGTTTTTTGCTCTTTCTGGTGCATGGCAGAGTTGCTGTGTGATGATGGAGCAGAAGCAGCCCAAAGGCTTTTTGTATTTTCTGGACACATGGTGTTGGCACATGAATTTATTCCTTGGGCTTGAACTTCCACTAAGTCAATGCATGCTGGACTACTAAAAGTGTAACAAAATAGAATTTGGGGCAGGCGAAACTGATAAGAGATTTGCTCACACTGGGAGTGTGAATCAGACCTTTTCTGCAGCAAAGTTGCAAACATTACCTGAATGTTGAGTGCACCAAGAGCTGATCACAGAGACGGTGAACTTCTCCGCTTGGTTGCAGCTCTGATCTGATAGTGGGGAGTACCTGTTCGTTTGTGTACTTAAACAATTGCCTGCAAACTAGCAACAAAATGAAGTATCCACGATGCTTTTGACAACTTTGAGGTAGGAGAGCACAATGAGCACGGCAGCTATAGATGTATGTGCTGATATTAAGCAGTGCTTTTTGAGATAGTGCAGTGGATTTAGTTCGTATTTAAGTAAAGCCTTGGACTATCATTTCTGAGATATTTTCATGTCTACCTTTGATCTAAAATGTGTTAATCTAATGAGTGGGTAGAGAAAATGAGTTACTATGGGAACGAGGTCTTTCTCTAACTTACTGCCCCAGCTGGCTGCTCTGGCAATCGAAGCACGCCGCAGAACGGAGCAAGGCCGCCAGAGACAAACGTGCATTTCAGTCTGAGAGGGAGCTTTCGAGGTTGGGTTTGGGGTACAGAGGATACCAGCAGACCTCTGGGAGTTGCATCGTGTGCTTAAAGCAAAATGAGAGGAAGAGGAGTGAGCTGGCATCTGACTGTGAAAAGGAAAAAAACCCCAAAAGCGAGAGTCACCTAGTGGGAAGGAGATAAAGGCTCTGCTGCTGCATTTCTTGGGGTGTAAGTGATAAATGATTAGGGACAGCTGTTAAAGCTTGAAGCTTCTAAATCTGTTCTGATGGTCATTAACACGGTATTTCATCATTAAATAGCTCCATGATCTGCAGCCAAAGCTGCTCTGCTTCTCAACGTCTCCCCAGAAAAAATAAGCATTGATCATTATCACCATACTATCCCTCCTAATTTGCTTACTGTTCAAATTTCAGAGTGGGATGCAATTAATTAATATGGGTTTACATGTGCTATGTTTTTAGACCTAGTATCTATTGACAGCCACTTGACATTAATTATTTGTATTATTGACCTCTTTGCATCGTAGAAAGCTCTCTGGAGAAGAGCTTGGGAACATACCAGAGGTGAGAGGCACAGTTGCTGAAGGCAGGTAGGGAGATGCTGCAGTTGCACTTAGCTTTGGCACAGCTAAGTCCTTCCTGGAGTTGGTTTATCTCTCCCCTTCTTCTGAAATTGAATATTTAAATATTTGGTTGTTAAGGGTATAATGCCTACTTTACAGAAAGTTGAGGTGCTCAATCACAATATTAAAAATTCCTTTAATGTATTTATTTAAAATACAAAACCAGAAATTACGTAGGAAAGCATCAAAGGAGAAATTATATTTTTATCTTGACACACAGATTGCTTTTTCATGTGATCTGATCCACATTCTTGCTATTTATATTTCATACTTAATCCTTGCATCTGGTGCATTTAGTCAAATCCAATCCTCTGCTCTCAGAAGCATTTCAGCATCTTCTGAACAAGATGGAGGAGCAGGGATCTCATCCTGGCACACACAGGCCTTGAAGGGGGTAATAGGAAACAAGACGTGTCAGTCAGACCAAGTCTCCAACACCACCATGCTAAAAAGAGCCCATATGAAAGATTTTTTCATATAGACATATCAATATTTGTGGAATGGAAGCTATTGGGGCTTTTTCTCTGATATTTCAAGGGCAGATACCACATAGTGTCAGGTTCTCTATGTTTCAAATTATTTTTTGCAAATGGAACAGTGGAGGAAAGAGCTACAGGAATAAAAGATATAGAAAGGCCCTGTTTTTTAATATATAAAATAATCTCACTAGAATGAACAAGGAGGAGACAAATAGGGAAACAGAGTAACATATTTTTACCTTTAGAATAATACAGTTCTTTGCTCAGGTGTAGAAAGTTTTCAATACAAGTTTTTTTCTTTGCACACTCAATCTGACCCAAGTCCAGGCTGCTGCCCACACCGGTCCTTGTCTCTCCTGTTGATTCCCTGCCAATAGTTTCAGGACCCAGTGATAGTGCAGTGAAAACAATCTCCCTTCTGAGGGCAGTTTCTCAGAGGGGCGGGTGACCATGAACACTGGTGCAGTTACGAGGAGCTGATGTGGTGGGAGGAATCTGGAAGGGAACAGGGTGGAGAAGCCAAGGGGAGGGAGAGCCCGGTTTTGTGCTGCCCAGGGACCGCCCTGCACTGGATTGGGGCAGGGGGTGCATCACCTGAAGCTCTTCCCTTACCTAACAGCGAGCATCACTTCCTAGGAGCAGGAACAGTTGGCTGGGTGAGAGCTGGCTTTTCATCACATAAGTGCCTGTCTGGAGGACACCCTCCCCCCAAGGCAGAAGCTATCCAAGTTCAGCAGCTAAGGAGAGAGGAAGTGATGAGGGGTGGGATCCTGCTGCCTGGCCATGAGCATGAAGGAGTGTGTGAAATACCACGTTCAAGCACACAAATCTTGTTCCAAGGAACAATGCTTTGTGAGAGGAAGGGCTGGGAATCACCACAGATTTTCCCATGCATCGTCCTCATGTTCTTCCTTTGAACTCCTTGGCTTCTGCAGAGGAAAGGAGTCATGGCAGGTATCCAAGAACAGCATTTTCTCAGCTAGCATCACTGTGAGAAGCTGATAGGTGAACACCTCCTATCTGGGGGAGGAAAAACGTAAAGGAAGAGCAGGGAGAGGAAAAGAGACAATATCTAAAAGTGGTTAAGAGTTAAGGAGCCTGCCTCTTAGGTGCCACTGAACTGAAAGTAACAAGAAAAGTTCTCCAAACCAAGATCTTAACTTTGGTCATGTTGGATATTCTTCCAGCCAAGTAACACAGTTTGTTGAGCACAACAATTTCTCACAGACTACTCTGTGGAGTCTCTTTGGATGCTGAGAAACTGAGCAGTTGTTCCTCAGTCTCTGATGGAGTAGCCAGTGTTATCAAAACATGGTGAGCTGCAGTAATTCCTACAATTATTCATGACTGATTTATCACTTGATTTTAGGAATTCAGTTTAAATAGATTTTTTTTTCCATCTCCCCTGCTCCCTAATTGATTATTTTTTTGAATGCTGAACCTTTGAGTTTCTCTCATAAAATAGATTAGAGTCATTATAGCTGTGTGCTTTTTAATCAGTCTGCAGTATAATTACTGTTTCTACTGTTGTCTTCTGGTTTACACTGTTTCTTTATTAGCAGCTTTTATTGCCAGAAGCTTTAAACATTTAATAATCTGTCAAGGTGGTAATTCGTTGGGGTTTTGTTTTTTATTTTTTACTTGAAGACCTTTTCAGTGATATCTTCAAGCACCTGGTCTGCCCAGATGCTTTAATATTCACTTATCTCTGGTTGGCCTTGTGTTGTTTTTAATTGCCCTTCTTCTGGATAACCAAAGTTACCTATTCATCATACAGAGAATGTAAGTAAGCCACATGTGACTGTGTCAGGCAGTAGGAAAACAGACCCTCCAGAAACAGTAATGAGGCTGATGGCTGGAGATGACACATGGGCTGTCTGCTGGCACTAGCAAAAGAACTTTCTTGCAGCCTGATACAGCATTCACAGTAAATGCAGACTGTAGTGGTTTTCATAATATGGAGGGATTACACCACCATTTCCTGGTTTTAATGTTTTTTGGGATTTCCATTCAGAGTCCCTGCAGGAATACAGCCATTCTTCTCCCCAGGCTCCCATAGGCTTTTCCTATGCACCATGCCAGCATGGAGCAGCTTGCCTTTCTCAAATGCCAGGTGAAGCCAGAGAATTTAAAGGCAAAAGGCTCTTGGATTGCAATTCTTGCTGACCTGAGTGTAAGCTGCAGGGCTGTGGCTCCCCAAGGAGTCCTGTAGGGCTGTTCCTCAGCAGCTGGTGTGTCCATCAGCCTTCCCTCATGGCTGATGGGCTGCACTGTTGAATGACGGCAGATTGCAGCAGTGAGGACAGCAGCCTCCTCTGGGTCCAGAACCATGAGCTGCAGCACTGCCCAGTTCTCATGGAGTGCACAGCCAGGACACCCTGTGTCCCACTGGGACAAGGCATGGGTGGCTCTGCTGCAGCAGCTGCTCCTTATCCAAAGTGCCTGCTGGAGCTGTCGGCCTGGCTTCTGCATGTACCCCTGTGCCCCCACCATGGGCATGGGGTCTCAGAGCTGGGGCAGCACAGTGCAAGGCAGCTTTTCCCGTGTCCATGAGGTGGTCAGAGACTGGACAGCATCAGAAAGGGCTGGAGGACATGAACAGTTTGGTATAGATTACTGAGACAGGTGACATGGTGACCTGTCAGTAGGTAAGGGACTGTGGTGGTAAGAAAATGCTCAATTCTCCCCATCCTCGGGGGGGAGTGGGTTTCCCTGCACTAGAAGTAAAAATAAAACTTCTCGGTGAGGAAAGATGGTGGAGGTTGGAAGCAGAATTCCCGGGGACCTGGTGGCATTTCAGCTGCTGGTGATTTCAAAAGAGTGCATGTGACACAAGACTGTCAAACTGACACACATAGGATGGGATCCTCCCTTCTGGCAGGGCAGCAGGTCAGGCTGCCTCTCAGTTCTCTTCCTCCTCCCACTTTCTGTGTGTGGAAGTGCAAGCCAGAGGGAACAGAAATGCTGGGATTTGCACATGCTACTTTCCCCTAAAGATGAAAACAAAAACACAGAGTAAAAGTCGGGTTGTGATTTTGACATACATAGAAAAGAAAAAAATCCAAAGGAAGATAGCAATCATTTATGACTAAAAAGAGAGTCAAGAATTACTTCTGAAAAATAAGATATTTACTTATATTTTAAATAACTTGTTACAGATTTATATTATCTTCACTTTATAGTTGTGTGCTGGGGAAATGGTTACTTTACTTTTTCCTAGCATTCCTTCAACCACTTTGAGGTAAGCTTTTTCATTAATGGAAATGACTGTCTGCATTTCTTTTAGCACTTTGTCTGTGCCTTATTTCATCTTGTCAGAGAAAAGTGTCAGATATTAATTCTTGGGGTTTTTCTTGTCTATATGATAATCCAGACAAGATTCTGACAATTTTCAGTACAATAGCCTCCTCTCAGGAAAGCTTTGATTGCACTAAAACATACTCTGAAGTGCTAATCTCTTAACCTTCTAGAGTTCATTATTTGGACAGATAAAAATTGAGTTTAAAATGACCTAAAAGGTCTTCTTGCCAAGATATAATCTAGTTAAAATTTTCTCAAATTGAATTATGTGGACTGTATACCATGTATTGATTAAAGAAATCTTCTTAACGTAGTCATATAATAAGACTCTTGACATATTTTTTTTTCTCCTTTGATGGAGTTGTTTTTTAACAGAAACTTCAGCATTTTGTTTTGTAAAACTGTCACCATATTGATGGCTGCTTAGCTGGACAAGGCTCTGACCTCTGGACCAATTCTACATTTGAGGAGAACACAACTGCAAAATTATCTAGTCCAGTGCCACTTGTGAATAAATTTCTCATGTTACACTGATATGAAGAAGCTGAAGGCTGCTTTGGATTACACCCCGAAGGACCGACGCTGTGGCCTTAGTTCAAGATGCATCCTTTGCACTTTTACAATAGAAATTTTGGTAAGTGCTACTTTCAAATGTCCTTTTTGCCATCATAATTATAATTTTTATTTCAGTTCTTTTTCAGACTGGAATGAAACCAAACAAAGGAATAATTAAATACATAAGGAAACAGATTCAGCTATTACTCATATTTCTGGAAGGTGGGCAAAAGAGTCAGGCAAGTTGAAGTCGAGCTGCTCTTCAGTGTTGGATAAAGAGAAGGGTCCCAGCTTTATCACTGCCTTATCCAGTCCCATCTATGGCTTTACTCTGCAAAATCCTTGTTTTGTAGATGTGTAAACTCTACAGCCACAGCCTCCTGTCGGTGTTTATGTCCCTGGGCTGTTCAGTGGCCTCTGCTGGAAGAGCAGGAAAAAATCTGATGCCTCAGCATTGATTAATAACCAAAATATGTGGCAAAAGAGAAACAAAGTGGAAGTGGAGTCTGGAGGAATCTACAGGGACAGTGCTTTAAGTCTTACTGTGGGCTTTAAAATGAAATTCGAATGTGCAATAGCATGAGTCTTTGAATTCTGTCTGACTTCCTCCAGTTACTTTTCTTTTAAAGGTAATTTCAATAGTGATACTGGTTTTCTGATGCTCTGTAGATCATCTACAAAAACTGCTCATCTGAGTTGATAGAGGAGGAAGAGAATGTGTTTAAAAGAAGAAAAAGGAAAAAAAATTATTTGGGATTATTTCTTAAGTGTTGAAAATACCACACAAAAGAGATTTTCTGCTAGGCAGATCCTAGTCACTTAATTGAGACAATGACTTGGTTTCAGTAAAAATAAAAAATTTAAAATTCAGTTGTCCTTTTTTTTTAAAGCTATTTTGTGGCAAACCTGAAGTTGACAGTATTTGTTCAATTCATTGTAATTACTAGAAATGCTTCATCTATTCAGAAGCTTTCATGACACCCCCAGGGGCTGCTAGGCTTTAACACAAGTTGTTTTTATCTCTGATTTTTCTCTCAGATGATTTCCCCTTTTCTTTTCTTAACAATGTCTAGATTTTGTTATTATAGTGTTAATTTTTTCACTTGAAAAGGTAACAGTAAAGCAACGGTGTTTCATATCTTTCATCTGAATTCCTAGGGTCCAATTCTTATGTAGAACTAAGCTATTTCTTGCTAAAATAATGTTGCAGGTTTGCTATTGAACAAGCTGAATCAATCAATAGTTCCTGTTTGATAGAGTAAATAAATGATGTTGTGGTATGCGATAATCTCTGAGTTTTCCCACCACCTAACAGAAGGCTCATGCTGAAGGGGGAGTGTGGAAATGGAGGAATTGACAGGCCCAGACAAATGAACAATTAAGTTGGTGTACTGAGGTCTGTGGCAAGGCAATAGAATAAGGTAGAATACGTGCCTGGAATATCAAAATCTTACATGCTAGTTTAAAGTGTCCCAGGAGAACTGCTGGACAGATACTGCATGAAAAGCAAGCAATATTCTTGTTACAGCATATTAAGCTGCTTATCAGCAGCCTAAAACTTAGAAATACAGGAAAATGAGCCTAGAACTGTTTTGGGGAAAAAAAGAACATATGTATATATATATATATATTTCTAAAGCAATAATCTGTTTGTTTTCAGGAAATATATTTTGAACCAACCTCTGGTCAAAGAGGGAGAGGCCTGAGTTGTTGCAAGAGGAAAGCACGGCAGTTTGCAGCAGCAGGTCCTTTGCTCCCAGGTTGCAGCCTGATTGGTGGTGCTGATAAGTTACACAAGTCACAAACTTCAAATGTCACCATTATCCAGCCCCATCTGCACTGTCACGAGTGGCAAAACGACAAAAGAAGTGGATATACTCATGGTACTCTTGCTTCTGTTTTACACCCATACTGTAAAATGTTCAATTCTATTAGTTCTTATTTAAACAATTTCTCGCTTCAGAAAAAGCAAACACGTTACCGACATAATACATTGCCTTGCACCTCTAGTTTGGACAGAAGAGATGCATGAGTAAGTACTTGAGCAGATGTAAAAGCATTGCTAAAGAAATGGACCCTTATGAGGATCTAATTTCAATTTTGGGGCAAGTTAATGTGTTGGCTTTGGGATTACTTTTTTTTTCTTCTGAATGTGTTTTTTCCCGTAATGCCAATAAACTGCAAACAGGATGATAGAAAAGAAACTGCATTGTGAGTCATAAAAAGGATTATTGACTAAATACCAGTTGTAGGATCTACACTGCCAATGTGTAAGCCAGAAAGCACGTCTTGACTGTACAATTTTATTTCTATTTTCAAAGCAGCAGCAGTTAAAAAAATCATTATCACTTGCGTCTGAGCTGATCATGTTTGATTTGGATGTCACTGGGATGCAATAAACAGGAGACCCCAGGGTGCCATTTTACTAAGACAGTTTTCAGAGAGGAACCACAGTTTCTGCAGCAAAGCACTGCTGATTTACATGGATTTTCTTGTCACATGTTTTGGCAAAATGTATCAGCTTGTGCTTCTTAGCATCAACAAATAATACTTGACTTGCAAACGAGCTCCTTGGCAAGTACCCAGACACAGGAGGCTTGGAGACTTGACTGTATAAAAAAGACTTTCATTTCACCAATTTTTGAACTGGCACAACCCCTGCCATAGTCGTTTGGAGCTGCTCTCTGATCCTTGCTCTCGATTCTTGGATAGAGAAGCTATTTAGCCTGTTAGATTTTACCAGATTCCAAGCAATGAAAATTAAACATTTATTTTTTCAATTTCCATGTAAATGCCTCGAAGGGCTCTCAAGCTCATTTGTGCTCTTATGTTTGAAATTAATCTTTTCTACCATGTGACATTGGTATATTTTCCCTCACTTTGTAGGCCTTTCAAAATGTTCACCTTTTAAAGAAAAAATAAGGCAGCTTACTTTGTATTTTTCCTGTGCAGTCTTCTTGTTCATAATGAGTTTAAATATAAGGAATATAAACCCATCTGGAAATCAAAATTATGCACTAGGTTCACTAAAAAAAAAGTAATTACATTATAATCAAACTGTCACTTTATGAGATAATGGGAGATGAAATACACCACAAGCTGACAAAAGAAGATGACGACTTGCTCTTTTAAATATCATCCATGGCACAAAGCAGTTGAAGAAAACCTGAATTACATACAGGTAATCAGGAAAGCACTTGGAGCTGGGAAGGTAAAACTCAGCACTAGGGCCAGGGAGACAGATAGGCTTTCTCATGGTGGAATAGGGAACCTTCAGCCTTATGCAGCCCAACACATGTACAGGCTACTACTGTCAACAGACTGACAGCCCAAGGTTGTTTGGACACAGCTTGCAAAACACTGACCTGTGATTAGGAAACACACTGAATTCATGTGTTGTGTTTTGCACGGACCTCCAATCTGCCACTGTGGCAGTTTTGAGTTACTGTCCTTGTTCACCTCACTCAAAGTAAATGTGTCCCACCGAGCTGTCAGCCTGTATTCAGCAGGAGCTGATTCCTGTCTCAGGTTAGACATGCAAGCCAACAGGGAAAATCTGAATGTGTAAGGAGTCATCTTTGTTCACATTTTGCTGTTTCTTGTGGCCCCTTCAACCTGCCTGTGTGAATGGAAATGCCTTGGTTTGAGGTGCAATTCATGGTCCTGTGTAGCCACTAGGTAGACAGCAGCATTCAGGTGGGAGTGTTCTTCAGGCCGTTGTCATATGAGCTGTTGTTGAATAAAGCCCTTTTTCCCTCCTGAGGTATTTCTTTGAGATTTGAATCTGTTCCCTGTTTTCTGTCCTCTGTCAGCAGTGGATCCTTTTCACCAGCAGTCCCAGCAAAGGTCTTTGCGCTGACACTCGAGAGCGGACTGCTGGCAAGTGGTGGGCATGAATGTGGGGCATGGCAACAGAGAGAGGGGCTGGTGATGTGATTTTGGATGCAGCCTTGTCTTTCCAGCAGGGAGCAGGGAGGTGACAGGTGGGTGACTGCAAGTTTATTCTCATGGATGGACAGAAGCTGGTGGAAGGCTGGTACCCAGGAGAACCGTTCTTGCTGCCAGTAATGCATCTAATGAAAGAGAAATTTTTTCTCATAAAGGGACTTTCTTCTGGTAACTGAAAAAAGATTCAGGAACATGAATGGATTGAAATTTGCGGGTTTGTAGTCTGATTTTGTTTCTGTTCTAGAGATAGAAGTGGTGACATACTGGGAGGTCTATGCTGAGGAAGTGTCACACCTGATACCTTTATTCAGTGTCTTGCTTTTCTCTTTTCATGCTATGAATACAATGACAGAATAGTGCAGCTTGCTGTGCCAGCCAAGCATGGTATTATTTTCTGTATGCAGTGGATAAGACTTTCTTACCCTTTGTGTATTCATGACACATATCTATCTGGCAGGATACTGAGAGCCTCAGGAAAACAGAAGGTGGGAGAGCCCACTGGAGACTTCCCAATACTACAGCTTGCTTTTTCAAATTTAAATCCCTAATTTGTTTGAGTACAATTAATTTTTTTTTTCTAAGAAAACTGGAAAGATTTCAGTTCCAAGAACGTGAATGTGAAGTGAAACTTCATCAAAGAGAAATAATAATAAAACCTTGTCCAAATGCCTATGTAGCTGTGCAGTCTCTGTTTTGACAGAAATAGCTTTTGTCAGAAAGAGCTTTTGACAGCAGCTCTCCCCAGATAAAAGTAACAGTTTTATAGCTACTGTTTTTAACTTCTGTCACCAAATCTCAGCACAGGCAACCCCACTCATGGACTGCCAAGGGTGGATTACTGATGAGCTGTAAATTGTGTATTGAAGGCCTCATGGGCTTAAATTACCATCGGTCCTCATTTCACATTACACTGCTGTTCCTGACAATAGGGTTGGTTAAAATGCCATAGTCTTCTTTCCATTAAATTCATGCTCCTATAGCCTCCTTTATCATGCAAGATGTGTAAGATATTTCGAATTCAGGGGAAAAGCAAAAAAAGCAAGCCTCAAACCAACCAACCAAAACACTCAGTATTCTCATGTCAAAAGATGCAGGTAAGGCTTTCTTGGTTTTCACTGTGCAGATACTTTCATGAGGTCACTGTGGCCTGATGGGTATAACAAGGCTGTTTGGAACAGAAACTGCACCAATCCCAGTCTTGGGCAGTCTCAGCTTTCCCTATTTTTGTTCTGCTGCAAGAAGGAAGGCAGGATGCTGTCCGTGCTCACCTTGCTGCACACAGCAAGGTTCGCTGTTCAAGCCTTGAATTTGCAGCAGAGCCACGGATGGAATTTGTGCTCCCTGGTGGATTTGAATCCTTAAGCAAGTTGGAGGATTAACATGTGCCACACATATTCACTCCTTTTGGGGCTCATTGCCTCTCTGGCTTTTTCTGCTCATATTCAAATTAACCTGAACTTGCAACAGATGCTGCAAAAAAGGCTCTTAAATAGATCAAAATAGATCTGATGATGCTCCTGGTTTTGGGGGGTTGGGAATTTTTTGTTTGTTGTTTTTTTTGTTTTGGTTTGGGTGTTGGTTTGGGGTTTTTTTTGGTTGGTTTGGGTTTTTGGGCGGTGTATTTTGTTAGGTTTTTGTTTCATTTAAAAAAAAAAAAGCTGTTTAAACAGCTGGGGCTTGAGTTATGTTGTAAGGATCTGTTTTGTTATGGGTAAACTTTACTGCTTCTGCAGAGAAATCTGAATCGAAGACAAATTATAAACTTTTAGATAACAAATGAAACATTTGAATCTAGTATTGCTTAACTCTAGCACAGAATTATGGAAGGCTTTTACTTCTGCTCCTAACCATACGCAGAAGACATTTTTTTCAAAGCTAGCAAGCAGCTACGGAAATGGTGTCAAAGACTTAGCAATACAGTGTACTCTCTGGCTTTTGATTTAGCCTAAACTAGTCATCATTAGAGTCTCATAAACAACAACATCTTTCTGCTACTGAACCTCCTTGCCCTATGAAGATCATAGCAATGCAATAATTTAGCTGAGATAGATGTGACACTGTAAGGCTAAACTATGTTTTATCTGCCTGCAGCAGCTGCTGCCTGGCAATGTAAACACTGCATGATAAAGAGGAAAAAACAAATTTTCTAAAAAATGAAGGCTTTGGGTTTTTTCAGAAGTGGATTCTTGGAGGTGTGCAAAGACAAAATGACCCACCTGGGCCTGGAGCAATGTTCTTGAGATGTATCCCAGCTCTGGATGAAAGTAGATGACATTGCTGACTCATCTTAATTAGAAAATAAGAGTGGCAAAATGACCATAGGTATCTAGGGAGTCTGCACACAAGTTATGAATTCTGGCCTGACTCAATTAATTTGTTCTTATATCTTGATAATGTTATTAGTTTCTTTTCTTTCTTTTTTATTGTTCACTCCTGCAACACCCCTTCTTGTGTTGATTCCTTCAGTTTCTATTCTGAGTGTAAAACAGACACCTATGTATGAGCTGGTCTGTTAAGATCTTTTCAGGGCTTGCTGATTTTTCCTGATCCTGAAAGAAAAAGAGATATTAGAGCTTTGTATTCCTTCTCTGCAAGGGCCAGAGCACAAAGTCTCTGGCACCACAGCATAAAGGACTAGACTTGCTTAAAATGTACTAACAAAGCAGGGTTGCTTTCTAAGTAGCTGGATGCATTTTCTTCGTATTTTTATTGGAGGTGCTACAGGTCCCTCAACTATCACCAAAGGTCTACAGTTTTCATGGTAACCAGGCTTGCATGCACTAGTCTTTTGAAAGCTGAAACCTGCATCCCTGTTTTTGAAATGGCTGAGCATCTCTGTCTCTTTGGATCATGTTGCTCTCCCCTTCTCAATCCACCTCAATATGACTCTGAGACTGTTTTACTGTCCATTGTCTTTGCAAGAGCCCAGGTGAAGAGTAGTGAGGCTGGTAACTCACATAGCTTCTTTTTGTTTTTTTTTTCTTCTTCAAGCATGCTGAGACTGAGGAAAATTAATATCACACTTCTTATAAACCTGTCCTTATGGTGGATGCAGACCCTTCTAAAAGCATGTCAAAACAACTTGTTTAAGTGTGGCAATTTGCTAAAACGTAATAGAATGGAAAACGGAACAAAATCATATGAAGGCTTGCAGGAAAGGAGCTTTGGCTATTTGCAGTCTCAAGACTTTAAATAGAATATCAGCTCAGAGGTGTGTGATAAGTTTTGATTGCAGAGAAAGCAAAGAGTGAGGTTTTAAGAATCAATCTCTGACGCATTTAAAAAATCCATCTGTGTAGTGTCTTTGCCTGTAAGAAACCTGCCTTCCATGTGATCCCTGCTATTCAAGAAAAGGTAGCAAGGATTGTTGACCTGGATGAAATAAATCACTGATCTTAATACAATATTGGAATGAAATATGCTCTAAAATTTAACCTGTATAGGCCTAAGACACTTGGCAGGTTTCACTTGTTCAAATGAGAAGCTGCTGATTCGCTTGCTTATATTTCTGCTGTAATTATCCTTGTCTTCGTAAAAACACATGATTCCAGTTTTTACTCTGTAGGTTAAAGCCAGAATGGCTAATTTTAATAAATAAGGATTTTGTCCTGATTATAAATCAGGGTTTTTTCTGTCTCACTTTAAAATGCTTATGGCTTCATTAGAAACAGCGTGGGCTCTTTACACTCCTGACTTGACTTAAACGGATATGTAATGCAAAACAAGAACAGTGGGAAAGGCTCTCCTGTTCTCACTTAATGTGTTTGATGAAAGGAAAACCCCTTCATTAGAGCACCTAATAATAAGTTAGAGGCTTAGAAAAAATGACTTTTTTTTTGCATGGCTACAAACTTTCTCGGTGTTACACGAGTTCTGTGTAATGTAAACCCTATTATGCAACACTTCAGTTCTGGCCTTAGAAATAAGTGGAAAGAAATAAGTGGAAACCTGTCCACAATAACATTTAATCTGATTATTTGTTTTGTTAGGACCTAATCTATTTTATCTATTTTTCCAGTGGAGTCATTGCACTGCATGCTGGACCCAGATTTCCTGGTAGAAAGTGGCACTCTCCTAGAGTTTGGCACATGTCTCCAACTCTATTCAGAAGCCTGCCCTTACTGTTATTCTAATGCAAACTTAAGTTCTTTGTCTCCACAACCATATCTGAGCAAGGTATGGGTGTTTGCAGTTAGTTATCTATAACAATGAAAAGACAAGAATTAAGTCCAAAATCTGAGGCATATGTGTATTTGCTATGTGAGTTTATGGGGGGATTTTTGGGTCAGATTTCCCTTCCCTTCAGTGCTAGTAATTTAATTGATGAACCTCTTAGTTCAGCCTTGCCAAACTGTTTGCTTCAGTGCATGATACCTGCTTGTTATAAGCATGGTTTGCACTTGTGTACCCCAAGTGCAACCATTGAAAAGGGGAAATATGATAAATAGAAAGTCGGAGAAAATTCAAGAATAAAAACCAAAAGAGTTTATTCAGAGGCACAGAGTCCCAAGGGAGCTTTTTAAGTACAGAACATAAATCTAGCAAGTTGTAGTTGCTAGGACACATGGATGTCAAGGCTCAGGAGAAGTGTCTACCTAGACCATTAATAACATAAGCAAATTACACCCAGATACGAAATTGCAAATAGAGTCAGAGTTCTTCCCTTAAAAAGGTTTTGCATATTAGCACCATAACCTTGAAATTAATCTTTCCTCCTTTAGCATTCTCATATCTATTGCAAGTAAAGTTTCTATGATATCTGCTGAACTATCTTTCATGCTCTTTGGCAGCCATATTGTGAAGATGCTGATGAAAGAAGAGTTTATTTTACATGGAACTGGTGTTCCACACAAGTGATCATGTCCAAAGGCTTGATTTTATGGAAGCTGCCAACAGACCTGGTTGAAAAAATACAGTGTTCTGAAAAATAGCCCCGTCTTTCTCACAGTATGGCCAATTAAAAAGCTAATTGAAAATCATCTCAGTATGACTTTTCTCCCTGCAGACATGATCTTTGCTCAGGCTTCAAGTGCTACTTTTGTTAGTTATATGTTACAGTGATCGGGGACTGAGACTCAGAACACACAGCACCCATTTGAAGCTCCTATAGGACGCATTTGAGAATGAAAGCCTGGACTGATTCAGCTTTTATTTGTCCTAAAGGCACCTAGGAAATGTAAAGCAGTTTATGGTTTTTCAATCACTAAGACAGATATGAGAGTCCTTGACATGGAAATGAAATTTCAGGTTACAATAATGAGAAATATGTCACGAGGACATGATAAGTACCCAGTAAAATGCATGAGCTTTTTAATGGGCCTCTGTAGAAAAGTTGTCTTAGGCAAGCCATAAGGTCCTTTAGGCTCTGCACCAGCGAAGGTTCGGGGAGCAGCCAGAGAAAGATGAAGTTGGATGGTAGAGCCAACAAGTATTTTTATGATAAAAGAGTAACAGAAGAAAAACAATAAGAGAAGCACAGTGTTACTGTTACTGTTGTTGCACAAATTCCCAAACGAATAACTGTGATGAAAACAACCCAAAATCGTGTCAGGCCACTTTCTGAAAATCTCCCCAGGTGAGCAACCCAAAGTCCCCACTATTTCCTGTTAGCAAAGTACCTTTTCATTCCAAGCTGCACCTCCATGTGGGTGAAAGTCTGTTTCAGAGCTGCAAAAGGGGTTGGGTGAAGGGTGGTGTTGACCAAAACATCCTACTTTGTTGAAATGTGTTGCCTGTGCAGTAGGTCCATGTATTTTTTCTCCCTCATGTGTTATGCTCATGAATTCTTTTCTTTTTACTAGCCCCAAAATGATGTTCCATTGTTATAAATTTCCTGTTCTACTAAGGCCAGTCCATCGTTTTCAGACCAGTCTGTGTCCCCAGATGTCAGACTTGGCCTGTGGCTCCTCTCATCTCTTCCCAGCCTAGTCTGACACATCCTTGATGACTTGGTGGCACAGCAGCACTGCAGCCTCTGCCTCACTTTCGTTCAGGCTTTGAACCCTCTGTGCCAGACCCCACTTCAGGCAGCAGGCTGGACTGGAGACACCTGGGGTCGCCTCCAGCCTGAATTATCCTGTGTCTCTGTGTCAGATCCCACAGGCACAATGCTTGTTTGAAGCCAGGATGGCTTTGAAATTGGCACTTTTGCTTGGCCTGACTTAAACACACTGCCTCACCGGGA
Source organism: Manacus vitellinus (assembly GCF_001715985.3). Lineage (NCBI taxonomy): Eukaryota > Metazoa > Chordata > Aves > Passeriformes > Pipridae > Manacus > Manacus vitellinus. The sequence continues at coordinate 849,442 of NW_021940488.1, forward strand.
TATCAATGACTGCAATAACCAGCTCTGCTAGGCTTGGTGGGTAGGATGGAGGGACCCTGTCCTGCAGGAAAACAGAGGAGAAAGAGGACTCAGATTTGTATGTAGAGAGCTGAAGGACGAAGAGATGAAGCTGATTCCCCAGGCTTACAAGGGCTTGCAGAAGCTGAGAAGAAAGCTGTGGTATTTGTAGCCTGAAGAGTATCTGTATGTTTCTTTTCATAGCTACGTGGAAAACCAGATTTTTTTTTTAAGGAACAAGAGCTGCGCTGGCTTGCTTGTGGCAGGACAAACTGTTTTCTGAAGATAAGATCATGAATTGCAGCTGAACTTGGTAATGACTGAGCTTGTTATTTGTTAGTTACCTTATTTAAAAATTTTTAGAAGCACTGTCGTAATGTCTATGGAGAGGATAGATGTATAACAGTCAATCTGATTTATGCAAATTAGAAGGGGGAAAATGGGCTTAGGTAATGGGGATGTCATAAATATCTCTGAGTTATGAAGTGATGTATTATCAGAAAGGTCAGGAACAGGACACAGTGACTGCTCACAACCTTGTATTCATCATGAGTCCCTTCACTAATCCCTCTGCCACTGGTCCTTTTGTACCTTTGAACAATACACTGATAAGCAGATAGCAGGAAATGGTGTCTAGAGAGGATCATACCACAAGTTAAATTAACTCTACTACAGGTGGATAATTCCACCTGCATTGGTGTTATGGTGTCAGATACAGTGTATATTCAAATGCATTTCTCCTAGGAGAAATGAGGGCCATGAGTGATTGTTGTATCATATAATCAAATAATTGTTTTTTCAGCCTGCTGTGGATTGCCAAGAGACACTCACGCAGGGAAAGCATCAGCGTGTGCATGAGAGCCACTGCACAAGGCTGAGATCTTACCACAGAGGCTGTAAGGGTGGGGGGCTGTGTGAGCAGCCCCAGCAATAACTAAATGTTGTAGTTTGCTTTACTGGACTTTTGGGTTAGCTGTCCCAGGCTGCTGATCCGAGATTATGTTCTGCCTCTCTCAGGAAAGCCTGTGGTGATGGTTGTGTTCCCTTCACTTAGGGGCTGTGTGTTCAGGTTTGCCACTGTGAACTTGGCAAGGGTGGTGTCTGCAAGGGGCCAGTTATTAAAGGAGGAACTCTCACTTAGGTGTCTCCCTAAGGAAGGAGTTCAGACGTGGAAGGTAAAGGCTGCAGTTCACAAAAAGGAAGCTGGGTCAGCAGAGAGCATGGATGTGTATGGATACACACATTCCTGTCTCAGGAATGCATCTGGCATGTAAGTGCATTAGATTTGGATACCCATATCACAGCTATCCAGTGATGGATGGTTATCAGGTATCTTAGGGTGACTATGAATTTCTGATGTTTATACCACAGACTGCAGGACTGAGGAAAAAATGCAATGATTACACACATCTAGAAATAGAAAAGGTGTATGATGTTTAATGGGCAATGTTTGGCGTTTTTTTGCTGCAGAGTACTAATTAGTAGAATCTTTGTAAGTTTCTGGAAATCCTTAGATATAACAATATCACTTCATTTTTTCCGATTTTTCCCTTTGGAGTCTGGATGGCCACAGGATTCTCCATTGTAAGAGCCTTTGTACCAGCACTGGATCCATGGTTATTGATTATCTAAACACAAAGCACCAAACTGTTCAAGACATGGTGACCATTTCTGCACCTGCAGGAAATATTTCTACTATTTCCAAGAGTCTCACCTATGCAGAACTTGGTCAGTTATGCAGCAGGAGCTGTCTGGGGAGTCCATGGGACAGCCAGATCCCCACCCAGGATGCTCATCAGCACACTGAAGCATAGACATTGCTCTACCCATAACAGGGTAGAGCACCTGGGGGAATCTAGCATTTTCCAAAGGTCCTTCCTGAATAGCTCCTGAGAGAGCTGGTCATGTGTGTTGCTGTGATGATGACTAGGAGGGGGTCAACACTGTGCCTCATGTCCATTTTTGTCTTACCAGTCGAATGGTTTTTCTGTGCAACAACTAACCAAGAATCTGCTAAAATCCTGGAACCCAAGGAATTAAGTGCATACAGACACTGGATGTACAAACAGGCACGGACTTGATTACACCACAATTATAATTATAAAACAAACTTGAATTTCTTCCCACAATTCACAAATAAATTAAATGCAGTGGCTCTTGCCCCACAATACACGTAACAGTAATTTGCAAGGTGTGTTTTCATTCTTGCTGGTGCCCCAGGAAATGGTAGATGCTTGTCTTTAAGCTCACACATCAGGAACTCCTTCATTTCTGTCATCACTAGCTAAAATAAGTTGTTCATATCACCAAACTGAAGCTCAGTATATATGGATGCAAAATATTGTTGCCTGCTCAAAACGTTCTCATACCCTTTGTAAATTGAAACTACAGCTCCTTCTTAAGCTGTGGGTTGAATTTCAACATGAATTAAATAAAAGCAGCAACATTTTTGAGTTAAGCTTATAAAATTAATGCTAGCTACTTCACCTTTCATTTCTTGTTACTTGTGTCACTTAAACTTCGGTAACATTAGCACTTGTTTATAATGTTAGCATTGGTAAATGAAAACAAAATTAATAGGGCTGATAAAAAAATATCTGAAGAAATTATTGGAAATGTCTTGACAGCTAAAGAATGCAACCTAAGATGCTTCATAAAATGTTAGTAATCGTTCAGTACTTTTGATCTGCACCTTCATGTGGCAAAGTAGTAAAAAGCCAAGCCAATGTCAAGCAGCCTTTGGCAAACATAAATGAATGTATAGAAGCCACACAATTCAAATTGACAGTTTCTGCAAACAAAGGCAATTCTACACTGTTCAATAATTGAAAAATCCCTGTGGCATGAACATACATAATGATGGGCAGCAAAAATACTTCATCTTCCTTGCAGAGGTTGTTGTGGGTTTCATGACTGGAGCTTGTTGAATTATTCATTGGAAACGGTTAACAGCTCTCATTGAGGATGTGGCTCTTTTATGCATTCAGAAGTCAAGAGATGCTGTGGTGCAGTTAGAAGAGGCTGTGATAAGATACTTGCTGGGTCATTTCCAGTGGCCGGATCCATAGCGTTGAATGAGAGAACCAAAATGTCCTTTTGCAGAATCACAACTGTAGCTTTTAAAAATTCATTTTTCTCCCTAGTTGTATTTAGTCAGTAGTTTATCACACAATTAGGTGCAATACAACTTTGTTTTCATCCTGTATCCTGCACAGCTTCCTATATGGACTTACTGCTCCCTAGATGTGTACCATATCTGGACACATATCTCTGTTCATGGATCTTCATGCATATTTAGTGATGTGAATACACAAAAAGGGCTGAATGCAAGCTATGAAGCTTTGCTGTCATAATGTTTTCCTAGACAGACTCCTAACCCATTCAAGACTTTCCTTGATAACCTGAAAGACAGACAAATATTTCTTTCAAGCATATGTGAAACTTGATTTCAAGTAACAAGTCACTGCCATGCCTGTTCAAACTGGTCATTGAGAGTTTTGTTTTAGCAGGCCATAAACAGTTTGCTCAAGTCACCAGCTTTAGAATCATAACCTCATCACTATGGTTAGAAAAGACCTCTAGGATCTTCTAGTCCAACCAGTAACCCAGCACCACTGTGTTCCCTACTAAACCGTATCCCTGTGTGCCACATCTAGACATTTTTTGAACACATTCAGGGATAGAAATTCCATCACATCCCTGAGCCGCCTATTCCAATGCCTGACCACAATTTCCATGAAGAAATTTTTCCCAATATCCAATCTAAACCTTCCCTGGTGCAACTTGTGGCCATTTACTCTTGTCCTGTCACTTGTTGCCTGGGATAACAGACCGACCCACCAACCCTCACCTGGCTACAACCTCCTTTCAGGTAGATATAGAGAGCGATAAGGTCTCCCGTGAGCCTCCTCTTCTCCAGGTTGAACAACCCCAGCTCCCTCAGCTGCTCCTCATAAAACTTGTGCTCCAGACGCTTCACCAGCTCCATTACCCTTCTCTGGACACGCTCCAGCACCTCAATGTCTTTCTTGTAATGAAAGGTCCAAACCTGAACATAGGATTAGCGGTGTGGCCTCACCAGCGCTGTGTACAGGGGAACGATCACTGCCCTGGCCCTGCTGGCCACATTATTCTTGATACAGGCCAGGATGGTCTTCTTGGCCACCTGAGCACACTGCTGGCTCATGCAGAGCCAGCTGTCAGCCAGCACCCCCAGGTCTGCACTTTGGAGCACAAGTTCCAAAAACGAACAAAGCAAGGCAAGGAAAAAATGTGTATACTTCTTCAAAAAGTATTCTGCTGGGCATCAGGCAAGCTGTCTCCATCAGTACTGCACAGTTAGTCTCCAAAGCAATGAATCATCCAAAAGCCTTGTTCCTTGTGGCTGTCATCATCTTTGATGAAGTACAGCTACATTGTGATCATCTCATATATGGACAGCACATTCAGTCAGTCAGCATTGGTGCAGGGAAGGAGAGGAAGGCTTGTGCATTTGGCTGTGATGCCAGTAAAGAGCTTAAATATGTTCACCTCTTCCACTTTAATTTGTAAATAAATGGGCTACAAAGGCCAGATTCTTGCTTTGAGTAGGGTCTTGTAAATCATAAGCAAAGCACTGATTCGAGAGGGCTTATCCAATGTTTTAATAGTTCTTGTGTGTAACTACTTTTTTTTCCTAGAAAAACATTTCTAAAAGGCCATAAAAGCTTCTGTCATGAAACTTCTGCAATCCCTCTCTGCAGCATGTCTTTTTTAAAGTGAAAATGCTTTTCTATTTTCCCACATTATTGAAAGCAGGATATTTCTTTTAGTACATGCTTGAGAATTACATCAATCTGTAATGCACCTGGATTTTCGGAAGAGTTTTTATGTTATTCTCATGCAATGTTAATGATTGGTTTCAATTTTTTGGAGATGAGAAGGGAGAATTCTCTATTTTTCTCAGTATTGTTTTAGAATTTAGTAAGCATTTGAGGATTGTTTTGTATTATAAGCCTCAAAATTTCATAGCTAAGAAGGGGAAGGAAAGGTCAACACTAATAAATCATAAATTTACATGCTCTAAATTTGAATGACAATTTTATAAAAAAATTTGTATTCTCTAGGGGTGGAGAAGAGCAAGTGCTAACAAAATCCCCAAAAACCTAAGGTATCTGTTTTTAAGCTCTAAACATTCAAACATGTTCCTTTTAGGTTGTGTATTCATCACTGGTTGTCCTATAATTTTCTGTGCTCAGTTTTGCAGTCCCCTAAGTACGCTGTATTGTACTATATATTCCTTGAGCCAAAAATCACAGATATCTGCTCATGTACACATTTGTCAATGAAGCTGGCACGTACCATGTGTAAGGACTAAAAAGAGAGAATCAAATAAAGGATAGAAAAGAAAAGGAGACTTCTAGCATGTGGGAAGTAAAAGAAGTTTGTTTGTTTTTTTTTTAAATGTCATTAAATGTTAGCCAAAGATTCATGAGGAGTTTCAAATAAATGTTTGAATACCCCAAGTAATTTAAAGATGACCAAAGTAATTGAGAAATCCAGCTTTTAGTTTAATCTGAGGAAGAAAAATATTTGTACAACTGAATGTTACTTTTCAATGTGTGAAAAAGGAAATTACCATATAGCACTTCAAGATCCAGCTTCTTCTAATATTTAAAACCATCCTAAATGTAAATTTTTGTTTACATGAAGCAAAAACAGTTCCTTTCCCGCCCCCCCATTTGTGGATCAGATGGATGAACAGGGGAATTTTTTTTCCAGACTTCACTAGCTAGCAAATAAATGGGCTATCCCAGCCTCAGTTCCGATACCTCATGGATCAAATCCAACCGGAACACAACTCCAGTCACAGTGGAGCAAACCTGTATCTCCTCACTGGTGGTGGTGTCACCTTGTCACTGTGAGAGGAGCCATCAGGGCACCACTCTGCCCCTGAAAACTGCTCCCTGGCATAATTTTTGTTTCCTCATCTCGCTGTCCCAGCAAATTCCCTCTGTCATAAACACTGGGGTGTGGGGTGGCTCCTTGCTAGGGCTATTTTCAAGAGCAGCTTAGGCTTGATATTTTCTTGTCTCTCGAGTCTCTGCTCTTGGCATCCAGCTCTCAAATGCCTGGGATCCTTCCCTGTCTTCAGAGCATCACTACTGGCATGCAGGGAGGTCCCGGGGCCAGCTTTCTGAAGTCAAATACCACAAAAAAACAAACAGGAAATCCCATGAGAAGGACCTGGTACCTGAAAACAGTGGTGTGGTACCCTGCTGTACCAACCAGTTCCCCATGTACTTCCTCAATCTTTTGTTCAGTGGCAAGAAATGAAAGGCAAATACCCAAGTAGCAAAGTCAGTGTACACTTGTGAGCACAGCAGCTGAAGTTGCCTCATAGGGGACTGTAAATCCAACAGCCAGCTACATTTGAAAGAACAAAACTAGTAAGGTCCATTTGAAATAGCACGGTGTGCCAGTACCAATGACTCTATATAGGTCAGGAATGGCATCTGAACACCATAAATCAATCCTCTAGATTGCTAGAAGGAGAGGAGGTTTGGTCAGAAGATGCTGAAGATACCAGGCTGCAATAACTCACAAAGACACCTGCCTCAAATTCATAGGTGAAACATCTCCAGAGATAAATATCAGGATAACAGAGTCATTATCTAGGTTTTTTTGTGAAGAGGAAATCTTCAAAAACTGGTGTTGGTTGGTTGCTTGGTTGGCTTTTTTTGTTCAGGTTTTTTTGTTTTGGTTCTTTTTCGTTGTTTGCTTGGGGGTTTTTGGGGGGGAGGTATGATTTTTGGTTTTTTTTTTTGCTTGGTTGTTGGGGTTTTTGTCCCCAGAGCAATAAAATAAAAAGCAGTGAAAGAGATATGCTGCCTCTAGTGCCACAGCCTGCAGTAAAGGCAAATGTTTGTGTTCAGTGCTTCAGTCAATGCTTTGAACAGTGAGTTTAGTTGCTATGGAAAGGAGAGTCTTCTCTCTCTTCACCAATGCCTCTCTTCTCCCCAAGAAATGAGGATAAGCAGTGAACAACAAGGCTTTCTTCACTCTATCCTTGCAGTATGTTTCAGCACTGTTTTTAGGCAGAAAAGGTATCAGTTCTCATTTTTGTCATCTATCAAAATGACACTGCAACCTGTGGATGCAGATTCCAAGGTGAGGACAGAGTGCAGGAGATTGTGAAGTCTAAATGCTGGTCCAAGATGCCTCTATAAGAGCTCCAGTAGAAGCCAAGGAACAAAATGCAATAAATTAGTTGACTTTTCCACCATAGAGTAAAACCTACTGAAATCTTCATGTGGTAAATCGAAGTTCTGGTGTAAAATGCCACATTTTTGAAAACGGGACTTCAAACATACTCAGTACAACCCAGAGCTAAATTAAAGTGATGACCTTTCCATGACTTAGATTTGGCTGGTATGAAATAAGCTTTTTTGGAGACAGGCACATCCCTTATAGAAAGGGACATGTTATTGAATTCTCATTATACAGGAAATTCTATTGATCCTTTCAAGCACTCCCAGAGAGGTGTCATGAACTGGAGCAGACCCTCAAGACTGTATTTACTCTGAACAGTCTTCAGAAGTGGTTCATTCAGGGTTAGGATAAAGGCATGTTATTGCTTTTCTCCTGGTTTCTTGTAGGGTAAACAAAAATTTCTTTACTTCAAAGCTGTCAGTCTAATGACCCTCATCAGAATTAATACAGCTTTTGTGGAAAATACGATTCTGTTTAACTACACCATGAGGAAAAGGGGACAATTAAGAAGAAAACAGGATATAAAATGATGCCTTCAGAGATATAAATATAGCACATAGCGTTTCTAAAAAAAAAAAAGGAGAGGGAGGGAGGGAGAAGTGCATACAATTTTTCCTGACTGTGGGATTAAGCCACCTGATTAAATTTATGCAAGAGACAGTTGTGATTTTTTGAGGGAGGCTTCAGTGTTTTCTTTAAACAAATGTTATTTAAAGAAAAAATCTTACAGTAAATGTCTCAGAAAAATGACATTTTGATTGTTTTTCCCCTAATTAGGGGAAAATTGAACTTCAGGAAAATGGCTGGAGCTGCAGCTTTCCTGCTGTGGGAGAACACTACTCATTACTCTGTTTTTTTACATTTATATCAGTATTAATTCAAGTCTTAAAAGTCTGACTTTTTGCCACTTTTTTTTTTTTTTAATTAATGGTGCTTTATAAGGAGATATCAGTCTACCTTTAGGCTTTGAAACAGAAGGTGATTGGAATAAACAGATTTTACATAGCTCTACAAATTTCATACATGTAAAGCATACACGGAACAAGAAAATTAAGGTAGCACATTTCTTTTCCCAGCACTGCTGCAAATAAAATGACTGTTTATCAATAAATACATAATGCACTTTATGACTGCATTATAAACAGTGGGAGATGAATGAATTTCATTTACGCAGACCAACGATGTTGTGCCAGTCATTATATAAATCAAACCTAGGCAGAGGCCTGTAAGCTTTTGCTGCTTCACTGATTTTTATTGCCATACAAAATGATAACTGGAAACCACATAGAACAAGGCAAATTAAGAATCTATTGGGGGGAAAATGCGATTGGAAATGAACATCCTCCTGGAAGCGACATGCGTGAGCCAAATGCCGTGTGAGATTTTTATCTTCCATGTACAGTGTGATGATATTCCTGTGCATATATGGTTAAATTAAATTTCCCTTAGCAGCATAAAAATGTAGCTGGCCAAAATAGATTAGAACTGAATAATGTGTTGGATCACATTTTATTTAGATGGAGAAGAGGAAAATATTTAATTTCAGCCTGGAAAGATACTGAGCAGAATAAATGATTGAGTTCAAACAAAGAGATTGTGCTTCCTGGAGGTTTTTCTTTTGTTTCATGAATGAAATTATCTGTAAGTTCATGACAAGATGATGATTTTCTCAGTTGCAGAGCAGTGACAAGAAAATAAAATTATTTCTCTGTGGTCAAACAGGAAATTCTCATTCTGTTGGAGTCCAGTCTCACTCTTTGAAGAATTATTTGGTTTCTTGGGGTTCAGCCAGTCAGTTTGTGCAGTTTGAGGCTAAGGTGGGATGAACTAGTTTGTGTCCTGCAGGATTTTTCTTTAAATAAATTCATCTTCTAAACAACTGCAAAGTGCTCCTGCCTGTTATTAAAACCCAGCTTGGTCTGCAGCAGATAAGTGATTGGCTTCAAACTAGCCCAGCCAAGTTGCACTATTAACCTGCCATTTGCTAGTAGGGTTACACCTGCCCTTTTTAGCAGTGTTTTCAGTTCACCTGTAACTACTCTGAGCAAGTGGAGTCAGTACCATTGGCCCAGGGCTGCCAGGCTTGTCCCTCTGCTAAACATATGCAGCAGCTCCTGGGGCCCTGAGGATGCCCTCCCCTGCACACAACCCCACATAAACTCATGGAAGGGAAGTCCATGATTTTGCAAGTTAGATAAAACAGTAGGAGAAGGGTGGTAGTTTTGGGGTTCGGATTTTTGTGGTTGGTGGGGTTTTTGTTTTGTTTTGTTTTGTTTTGGGGTTTTATGTCTTTTTTTGTCTTTTTTTCCTAATTCTACTCTTTTACTTCTCCTTGCCATGTAAGTGTTTCTTGAGGTTTGGTCGGTTTTTACCTCCCCAACCAAAATGCTGTGGAGAATTATTCGCCCTTCAGCTATTTTTTATAAAAACTTTTGAAGAAGATATCTAGTGTGTGTCTTAGCTTAATGTTTCAATGACAAAATCCCCTTCAAACCCAACAGGAAAATATATGCAGTGGAAGATTTATTTTAATGGTTACTTCTAATTTCAGGCATACAGATACATTTTAATCCAATATTCAGACATTATTGAATTGAACTGGTAATCATTTAACTGTAAGTTGAGATTTAAATGCTTTTTTTTAATGTAATTGCTTATTTTTGATGTTAGGTATTTCACTGCACCTCTTCAGTATACCAGATTTCATTTGTACCTGTTTCTACTCAGTCATTACGTAGACATTGTCTGCTGTGCTAAACAATTTGGCCAATTTGCCCTTCTAATGGCAAAGACTCACTTCTCTCTATACCCTATGTAGTGGAAACATCCCAACATCAGGCTGCATTGAGAAGGTCCCTCAGAGGCTGATGGTACCCCTCTCATGTGCCTGAGCTTCCCACAGACCTGAATGGAAATCTCAGGGAGCTTGGGAGCCAATTTCTGCTCACAGCACCTCAGGAGGATGGAAAATAGCCTCTTCAAACTGCACTTAATAAGACAGGTTTGTCCTGAAAATGCACTGAACAACTCCTGTGTTACTGTTCATTACTCAATAGTTCATGTAGTACTGGGGGTGAATGGAGCCTCCTGAGGAAATACACAACCCACTATAAACATGGAAAAGAGATGCATTTCCTCTAGATTTTGCAATGTCATCTCCATGCAAGACCATCAAAGCAGTGGTAAGAATTCTTCTCTGTCATGAAAGGGCTGACCTTGTTGATATGCAGGGAGATGGATGTTAAATGGCTTAACCAAGTGAAATGATTCCTCCAGAATGTGAGATTTTGCTGAAATCATAGAGGGAATAGACACCACTTCACTAGAAATCACTGGACTAGACTGTGTTTATTAAACAGCAGAACAGTTTGACTTAATAAAACATATAAGCTAAGAATAATGAAACTCTGGTTTGTCCACTGTAGTTTTGTTTGTACAAGTTTTGTGGATCTTAGGTAAAACTGTTCATAGCTTCTTACACTCCACACCAGAAATCTCACATGCCCAACTATGTGCCTGGTTGTTTGTAGTTTTTACTGTTTTATCAACTGGTTTTGTGAAAGATATCCCCTTTCCTTGCAAATCTCACTTTTATCTATGGACCACTGTGTTTCTAAGAAACAGGGGCACCTTCTTAATTCAGACACATCCTATTTGGACAACCGGACAAATAAGAGACTATTTTGGAAAAAAACAGTAAATAATGATAATTTGCTAGGTGTCTGTCACCTGATTTTACCAGTAAAAGCAATGTCTTTGGGTAAGTTTAGTGAGTTCAATCTGGTTGAAATAATTGTCGAAAGAATTTTTTTCCATTTGAGTTCTTTGTGATACAAATCAGATGTTTTAAACAGTCAACACTTACGTTAGCAGAATTTTAAATATCAGTTTAAAATGCATAAACCCTGTATTTTAGGGAGGAGAAATAAGGAATAAAACTCTTCAAGTTAGCAAATATCTAGTATATAAAAGTAGAGTTAATTTTAAAAATTAATTCTTGGAAAAAATCCCCACTGTTTCCCCTCTACCCCCTGGCCTACCCCCAAGTGGAAAGTGGAAGTGGCAGCTATTGTGGTAAAACATTCCTTGGTCTGTCTGTGTTGGAGAAAATGAAAAACCATTAAACGGATAATAGAATAAAAGTGCAATGAGATGTTCAGAGAATCCATCAATAAAAGGATGGCAAGCAATTGCTAAAGACAGCCCTTTCTAAATGTAGCTTTATTGCCAGAGGATGGAAAATTGAGAGAGAACGTGCAAACAATTGAATTTATGGTAATGGCATATAAGCGCATTGTACCACCAAAGCAAAGCTCAGAGCAAACATAAAAGACAAAATATACCAACGTCCCATGGAAACCCTGTGTTTCAGCCATTATATCTTGGTACTGGAAACTGTAATATTCTGATATTAAAATCTAATTCATTGCATAGTGCATTAGGAGGCAGTGAGGGTGATGTTCTGCTTTAAGGTGAATTGTTGGAGTAAAAGCGATTCGAGGCATGAGCAACGAGCAGCTTGCTCCTGTGTAATCCAAGTAGCTTTGTTTCCTAGCTTCAGTGATACCTGGACAGTCTGATGCTCTGACTTTAGCAGTTTATGGGTAAATTGCTTAGAGATAATTAGAGTCAATTTGAATTTTAAGCCTATTTCAAAAAGCACTGTGTTGAACCAGCAGAGGTGACTGCTAAATGACAGGGCAGGAAGAAAACAATGAACTGATGGGCTCAGAGATGGAGCCTCCCAATAACCAGGTAAATTGGAAAGGGGAAAACCAACCTCTGCTGCAGGTTACAGATACCATTTCTGGACAAAACCACAGCCAAAGCCTTGACAGAGCTAAAACTCTGTGGCTGAAAAACCACAGGCAACAGTAAACTTCAGCTTTGAGACAGGCTGCACTCAGCCATCAGGCCAGGGAGGGATGGGGAAGGCTTTCCTGTAAGGTATGTTTTGATTTTTATGTGAAAAGAAATTGTGGGCAAATTCTTTTCAGAGAGGTTATTTATGTGTGGGTTTGTTTGTTTTGTTTTTTTTTTTTTTACTCCATGTCCCCACCTCGTGGCGTCAGCAGCCTGTTTCAGGAGCCCTGCCTTCCCTGATGACCACGTGTCCCTGCTTCTGCCCCATCCGCGTTGCTGCTCACATATAACCAACCCTGCTACAGTGCTGCTGGCTGGACCAGGGAAGTGCCCCAGCACTAAAGGAAGTCTGGGATTTATTTTTTTTAATGTGTAGATAACAGACATGATACGTTTGGGTGTACTGTGGATAGAGCAGTGGGCATTGATGGCATTACCTGCATTGCTAACACTTGGGGTGTTGGGAGTCTAAAGGTAATTCTCAGCAAAGCAGTGAGAGGATGGAGGGTTTATTTGATTTATCTGATGTGGATTTGGGGTTGAGGATAGTGCTTAGAAACAGAAAAATGGGAATAAAATATCCCAGGTCAGTACATGTCTTTCAGGACACGTGCTCTCTCTGAAATGGGCATAGACATTGCTGAGCCTAAATTCAGCTAAGCTGTTTTTTTCTGTAAGTCCTCTGCAAAGACTGAACCTTCAAACAAGCTTCCTGTACTAATAAGTCCTAGATTGGAGGAACAGAGCAAAACCATCTTTGAAAATAACAAAAAACCCAACCAACCAACAAAAAAAAAATAAAATCTAGTTTCTAGGAGTTACTCCACAGACCTCAATAGCAAACAATAAGAATGGAAGATGAAGAGTTTTGAAAATGGTAGAAGGTTCCTATGAGGTAACTAGCAGTGAGATACCTGCTGGCTTTTAAAGCAGTAGGGGGAAAAGAAGAGTCTAAAGATACTAAGTGGAGAAATGAAAATAAATAGCAACAGCCTGTCTGAGCCCGGCTTCATGGAGAGCAGAGCCTGGAGGATGCTACTGAGTGTGAACAAAAACCTGAGAGTGTCCAGCTGATGGCCCTGCTGAGCTAGTGGGACAAACTACCACCAGGTAAATATCTCTTAAACAAGATTCTCTTTTAAAGATAAAGCCTTGACTATTAATGGCTTGGGCTGTGGCACAGCTTGTGTCTCTTTCTCTGAAAATTTACTAAAAATGTAATTAGTATGTATTACAGTGTTGCTACTATTAATGACTCTACCTTTCCCGAAGTAAAATATTTCTCATTTATGAGGTGGGTTAGGTTTTTTCTGTTGTTGTTTTACACAGTTTTTGCCTGAAGCATAACAATTGCTGTATCTCTGAAAAGCCCATAAATGACAGAGGCACGGCAATGTGAGTTCTGTTGAAAGATTTAGGCTACAGTTCCAAGAAGTGTAGTTGTCTTGGCAGCAAACAAGGATTTAAGTACCTCTGAGACATTTGCCTTTAATTGTCGAGGAATGGCATCACCAGCTGCAAAAATGTTTAACCTTCAGAAATGCTTGTCTTACTCATTAGGCCCTCGTTGGGGCACTGATTACAAATACGAGGGCTGAGAGAGGTATCTGTAGCATGGCTTGGGGGGCAAGCAGAGCCATGGGGGTTCAGCTGAGTCTGGCCCCAGGAGATCTCTGGAAATAGTCTATTCCTTCGAGCAGCTAAAGGTCTGGGCATGGCAACATAATGTCACAGGCAGCAACTCTCTGTACCTTTAGCTGGGAGGGGAAAAGTTACAAGCCTGATAAAACTGGGGAGCAACTACAGTGCTGTTGAGGGCTGAGATGAGATCTGGCTGTGTCCCTTTATAGGGCACAATGATTGTGTCATGTTGTTTCCACCATTTTCATCTTATGCATAGAGGAGTTTGATGCATCTTGTGCCTGAGGAGCAGCCCTGTAAATACACCAGAGCACATGGGGTATGGGGAAGAGGTATTTTAGCTTCAGTCAGAGAGCAGCTCAAGATCTGTACACTTTTTCTGTACTACCAGAACTCTTGTGATAAAAGGTATATACCTGGAAAATATTGTTTTCTTTAAATTCCATTTTCCCTGATTATTTTTTGTACTAAGAAAAAAATTGGGAAGCCCTGTCTACAATTTTTTGAAAAGCAGCAACAGAAATAAATACGGATAAAATCTTTACAACTGTGAAGCCTCTCTAATTATGAATGCTTCAAAACTTGTTTGTGAGGAAGCTGTGCTGGACTTTGCAAGCACTGATAGGCAGCCACGGCTGCTGCTTTCTCCCCAGGAGCTGCCTCTCCCGCGAGTCCCCACCAGCACGGTGGCGGTTCAATGAGCTCTGCCAAGGCTGGCGGCATGAAATCACCAGCTAGTCATAATGAGTGCTCAGCAGGCTGTCCTTGCGCCTTCTGCCCCCTCCAGTCCCTCAGCCAGGATTCCTAATTTACTCAGTTGTCTTTAAGCACAGGTCTGACTCAGTATTGTGCTTGTCCCTAACTTTCTAGAGTGGCTGAAAAGTAGCAAACTCAGTACTGCACCTCCTGGTGTCCAACACGGTAGAAATGCCTGTCTAAAGGCTGGAGTTGGGCTTTCCTTTCACATAAATTAGATGAGTTATTTACAGAGAATCTTCTTCTTACAGAGAACACACAGAGAACCATGTGTTTCCTTGTCAGTCACTGACTTCTGCCAAGTGCTCAGCTTTCATTTTGGGTCTGTTCACCATCAGCCCTATCTTCAATTTATTCCATGTAAATTGAGATGCTGTAATTGAACTTCTCCAAGTCTGCACAGCCTTGTCTTAGAGTACGCCAAGTGTCTTATCTAGGCTTTGATTGCTTCTCTGATGGACTACAGACATCCTGCTTGTTTGTTTATTAGGCAGCTCCTTATCTTGGTTGTAGACTTGAAAACTCCATCATTTCAGTTGCACAGGTCCAGTAACTAGGCTTGCAGCTATTCTGGCCTGACTGGTGCTATCTTAGTCTGTATAAAGGGAGCAGAAGAAAGAAGTGTAGGAAAGAAAACATTACCATGGGTAGCAGTCAACATTATAAGGAGAACCCTGGTCATGTATGTCCTTTGCTGAATCCTGTAAAGCTGAGGTGTTGAGCAGTACCAAAAGATACTAAGAGAAGGCCAGAGACCAAAAAGATAAATGACATGGATTACCATTTCACACACACACAAAAAAAAGCAGATAAATTAGAATAAAAGAATTTTTTTTTCAGAAATTTTTGCCTAGCAGGACAGGTTGAAGCAGTAGCAGAATGCCCCATCCGTGGAAAGTGGTCAGAGTCTGGTTAGATGGGGCTTTGAACAACCCAGCCTAGTAAAAAATGTCCCTCCCCATAGCAGGAGGTTAGACTAGATTATTTTTGAAAGTCCCTTTCAACCCAAACCAGTTCTGTGGTTCTATAAAAATTGCTTATTATCTTTTTCCACTGTCAACCCCTACCAATTAAATATTCACTGGAAGATGAGCTTGTCTTGGGGTTGCAAATTTATATCTGAATCTTCAAATGGAAACATGCACCTAACAGGCTGCTAAAGTACAAATATTCTGATTTTTCACCTGCAGTGATACCTGAACTTAAAAAAATATTGAAGATTTATAAATGCCATCTATCCCCTGGAGAACAGAGCCTGACTTGAATGCATTTGAAGGCGCTGCAAATTAGAAATGTTTTAATCATGTATTCCCACTGGTAAGCACACATAACAGCAGCAAATACTTATCCAGATGGATGAACGCAAGAATCAGTTTTGGCCTTAAGCTGTCACTGCTCCTGGCCAGTCACATATGTCACTGGTGGGTCTTGCTGACATGTCATCTTTCCTTGCTGAGAGCATCCAGGTATCTTCAGCTGCTTGCCAGCCCTTCCCTTCCTTCACTGGGTTGCTCCCAGTCACTCTTCAGGCTGTGCCAAGTACATCAGCCACTGGAGAAGGTCCATCTGCCAGCCTTTCACAGGGGAACAATTTGGGGCTGTGGAGGTCAGCAGTACTGCCAGGATGCTGTATGATTTCAACAGGCTACAGGAGCCTGACAAAAAGGTTAATTCAGACAGTTGTCTGGTACAGTTTGAATTACTCTATAGGACAGTGCAAGGTACTGCCTGCCAGTGCTGCTGCTCATTTATCTGCCCTTAAATGTTGTTCAGGCAGCAGGGAGTTCTAATAAATTATTGCTGAGCAAGGAGCATGGATATAGTGCTGTGTCATAGAACAGGACATCTTTAAACTAATTTCAGTCTTTCTAGGTCACAGTTCAGCTTCTTTCCTTTGAACTCCTGAAGGGGAATTCAATCTATGCTCAGTGTTAAGGTGGGGTTTCTGTGCCCTTTTGGCAGAGCCATGAATGCCTTAGTTTTTCACATAAAGAGCCTGATGCTGTAACTCAGATGAGGAAAGTACCTCTTAGGCCTCGCACAAATCAGCAGGGAAAACTGGCCTTTATGTGCAGGATCTGGGACCCAAAACGAGTGACTTCCACATGTAGCTTCCACCCTCCTGAAAGTATCTGCTTTCTGTAGTAAGATTAAACTGTAGCAGACATAATTTTAAGGCTAAATCCTGAAAAAGTCTGGAAGAAGGCAGATGAAGTGCTATTGCTAAAACTGCAATGGGATATTACAGAAGAGCATTCTGAGGATGATGATCATATTGGCAGCAAAACTGCATCAGGGCTAAGTTGTCAGAGCAACTTCAGCACAAGTTTTTGGTGCCTACTTTCAGCATCAAAATACGCCTGTGTTTTTGGCAAGCTTTTTCAGGCCCAGAAAACTGTGTGCTTAAAACTGACCAAGAGTTGTGTAGTTATGAATTAAACTACACAGGCACGTTTCCTTTAACTGATTCTCCATGCAAAGGGTAGGGACCACGGATGCCTGTTGAGTTTTCTCACTAGAGAGTTGCAGGAGACTGCCAGCAAAAGGTGAAGCCAGAGGTGCCACCACAGCAAGGGTGGGAGCCTTGGCCTATGAACTAGTAGCTTTAAAAAGCCCCTACAACATCAGCTGCATAATTCAGAGGTCTCTCCATTAATGACGTCTCTATAATGCACCTCAGGAAAGGCAGGCAGGGCACAGAGTCCCAGATGCCTGGAAACCAAGGAGGTTGGGAAGAGCCCTGGCATTGCTGACCAGAGGGTATGGCTGTTTGCATGTGGCAGTGGCCAAACATGCTCCACGGAGCAGGCAGGGCAGTGGCCCTGCTCCTTAGCCTTGCTCTGGATTTACTGTTTTGCACATGAAATTAATAAGACTTGTCATAAAAAAAATGCACGTTGGCCATCCGTGTTAATAATTGACTTAACGAGGATCTGACTGCCTCTAGCCCATCCCAGAGAAGTTAATTGAGGGGATTGTGTTTATAATCTGGTTTGAGAGTCCTAATCTCCTGTTCTGATGCTGCCAAGTCACGGATTGATTGATTGATTTTGGTCTCTTGGAGCAAAATAACAACCTCTTGAGACAGACTTTGGCAGTTTCCCAAAGAGAAAGTACACAGCATGGGGAACCAGGAAAAAAAATATAGGCTTTTCTGCGGTGTTTAAAAGTGGATTGCTAAAGCCTGCTTCCTAGAAAATGTGAACAGGTGAATGTCAAGCTCTTAGGTTAGCTTCAGGTCCTATGAAAATGTTTATTGTTAGCAAGAAAGGTGTGTCGTTTTGTATAGACAATGGATGGTGAAGTTTTTTCTGAGAATTGGAGCAAGGGGTTTGAGTAATAAAACAAAACTGGTCATCCCTGCCTTTTGAGGGGAGGTGGGTGAGGTCTTGCAGAGGCAACCTTCCCCTGGGTCTGGGGACCTCCTCTCCAGAGGACCTACCTGACTGCTTGAACTATTCTATAATGGAGCAGGTCAGGGGGAGGCAAAACACGATTTTGGTAAGAAAAGGAAAGGTCACCCATAGAGAAAGACTGTTGAAACTGAAAAATGGACATACTAGAGAGCCTGTCAGGAGATCTAATTCTTCATTTTTTGCCCAAGTCAGACTAACTGAACCTAATGTATTTTTTGGTTAATATTTTTTTATGGATAATAATTCTAATAATAAGATAGATAATATACTTGCTCTGTTCAATATTTTATCCATTTTGAAACAGCTGATTACTTCCCTGAAAAAATCCTAGTTCTTTCCTGTGGGCAACCAGCATATGATGTAGGTGCCAAACCCATAAAGCTGTACTTTTTCTGTTCAGGAAAAGTGAGCAATCTTCCCTAGGATTCCAAGGAATACACTTGTTGCACCCAGCGTTTTTAGATCTGGGCAGCATCCACATTGATATAATAAAACTTATCTTCTGGGTGAACAGACCACATCTGCTTCTTTCCCTTTTTGTTTCATATGTGGGTTGTTAAAAGCTTCTACTGTTCAAACTACTGAACTATATATGAATTTTCTTTGAACTTACATTTCTTACATTTCTTTCATTATCCAATTTGCTCTCTTCAGCTTCTTGGGAATGAGAGCCAGTGTAAAGCAGTAAGCCTGACAGAGAAGTCCAATATCTGAGGGTGTTATGAGATTACAGCCCCAATCTAATAAGGATAGATTAGTTTTATTTCCAATTTAGCCATGAGCATTGCTGGTTGAACCAGATATTAAATCAGACTTCTAAAATTGTACCTGTACTCTGAGCAGCTGGTCAGCTGTACTGATCTCCAGGCTCAGTACTTTCTCTTGCATCCTGAAAGACCACAGCCAAGACTTGGCAGAAGCACTGCAGGCCAAATGTATCTCTGGTGTATTCAACTAAATCACTAAAATTAGCCTGAAGTGATTTTGATCCAACCTCCTGCAAACAGATCTATGGTGCTTCTAAACTTGTGTTTTTCATGCAATTCTGTAGTGGCCTTTTTTTTTTCCTCCTTGACAAGCTCTTTGCTGCACAGTAGCCCCTGTTAGAGAAATTCACCATGTGAGTCAGAGCCACTTTAAAGGGAGAAAGGATGACCAGTAATGACCGTGGCTGCTGTAGTTTGCATGATGTTTGGTGCTTCAGTGATCGTGCAGCTGAGCAAGGGGTAGGGAGGGAAGGGTCCTCTGGAGAGTCTGATTCACATCAAGCCAACTTTATTCAGTTCCGTAATGAGAGATTTTTTTTCTTATTTTCAATTAAAATGTCAAATACACTGTTTGATTTGGGTTCAGTCACAAGTGCAATTCTCCAGCTTACTGACTTTCAGAAGGCTTGCAATATGCTTATTTTTTTAAAAAATCCAATTACAGTACCAGACTGAAATTAATTTACTGAATCATTGATTTTCCAAGGGGCAGAAAGTGGCTTCAGCCTTTTGGGGAAACAAGACTTGGGTAACATGAGTGGCTTCCCTTGTTTACAGAGTGGTACTCTTTTTGGGACACAGCCTGAAATGATCCAGGAGCCACCCATTGGCTTTTGCAGTCAAACCCACCCAGACAATGTATATTCATTTTGAAAACGGAGGCAATCATGCAAAATAGAAGTTAACTGCTCTGCTAGAGGTCTCAAATGATTTCATTGCCATTAGCAGCATTGCTAAGCTTAATCAGCTGTGGAGAAGTTAAAGCATAACCTCATTTCAGGCTGAGGAAGAGCGGTGTTCAGTCGAGTGGTGCCTCTGTGTCAGTGGGTCACAAGCAGGCTCCTGGGAATGACCAGGTAACACATCAGTGACTGGGATGGAAATAGTACTGAGGACAAAGGGTCAGACTGGGAGGAGAGCTAGAGGAGATGACTACTAACCTACTTTTTGTTCACAACTAAAACTCCAGTTCAGGTAACACTCAGGGATGTTTTTTATAACTTGATTGTCCTTCTTCCATTTTAAACAAAAAAAATGTGTGAATGATGACTCTTTTAAATCCCCACAAGCTAGGATATGAAGTGTCACTGAAACAGAAAACAGCAGTGCAGGGTTTCCCTGTTTGTTCTAGGAGGTGACAGACTCATCTGGAA
Organism: Manacus vitellinus; assembly: GCF_001715985.3. Classification (NCBI taxonomy): domain Eukaryota; kingdom Metazoa; phylum Chordata; class Aves; order Passeriformes; family Pipridae; genus Manacus; species Manacus vitellinus. The sequence goes on from NW_021940488.1 coordinate 869,527, forward strand.
ACCGAACATCTATTTCACATGGGCAGTGACCCTTACAAACCAACCAAAAACTGGAAGCCTTTCTTAATTTTGGTGGTTGCTGAAACTTTAAGAAGTCATATTGAATGCTGAAAGAGGTGTTTTCTGTTAAAAACTATCTTAATTCCCCAACCCTTTCTTCAGCTACTTGCCCAGTAGCTCTCTGGAAGGAGATATGTTTTCAGTGCACATTGCAGCACTAAAAACTCCTTGCAGGCTCCTTAGGGCAGGTTCACATTATGCCTTCAAGCACAGAGTGAACCAAAAGGTTTCACATCTGAAGTAGCTACATGTTGCTCTGCTTATGGAGTGGAAAATAACATTATGCAGAAATATCCAAGAAGTTTCTACTCTTACCTCCGACCTACTCCTGTGCTGTATTTAACTTCTAACTCTATTGAGATACTCAGATTTAGGAATGCACTTGTCCTCTGCTGTGCTCATCTGAGGTGCACTCAGCTTTGTGTTGCCCTCTGGAGATGACTTCCCCTCTTTCCAGGACCTGAGGGAGGTGTCCTGCTCTGCAAGGCCCAAGGCTAAAGTACCTCAAGACTCCAAATGGGCCCCCCTGAGATACATTTTCTTCTCTGCAGAATAAGGCTCAACATGAGAAACCATCTCTGCTTTGCTTTTCTCATTTAAACTTCACCACCTTTTCTAAAGAGACAGGGTGTATTGGACAAGTTAATAGATGGCGGAAATATCTCACTTTCTCGTGGTTGCATGAAAGGTATTTATAGGGCTACAAAGATACTGCATGGAAACAAATTTATTAACATCTGATGCTTTCAAAATATTCTGAAAAAAACCCACCACAAAAAACAACAAAAACCAACCAAACAAACAAACAAACAAAAAACCAAAAAAAGAAAATATCCAAGTTATGGTTCTCAATGTCTGTATCTGAAGTTAACTTTCACACATTTAATCCTTTCTATTTGATGTATTTCTTCAGTGGTGAATTCTAATCAGTCTGCTGTGTTGAGCTCTGGCCAGACATCTGTGTCTTCAAGAAGGTACTTGCACACAATAGTATGGAGGAATTTAAATTAATGGGAGAACCAAATCCATTGGAGATAGTCTGTACAATAAAATGAGCTGTACAACCCGTCTAGGTTTATACCACTTTGGATGTGAACTTAAGCTTTTCAGTTCTGACCAAGTAGTCTGTTGCTTGTCTTGATAACTCCCTCTGTCATGCAGACCTCAAGATGAAGCCCCACAAGCTGTGTCTACAAAAAGGCTTTTCACAAGCAGACTCCTGTTCTTTCTTACTGGCATGATCCACAAAAGCTGCTCCAAGCACTGCCTCTGAAACCACTGCCAAAGCGACCAGGGGATGACATGGCCTTCTAGGAAGCTTCAACAGAAACCTTAACCTTGTAGTCTAACATGAGCAGGTGTTTCCCAGCAGCAGGTAACTCCTTTTTCAAAGCTATGGGTGCCATTACATTTTGTTACACCGTTATGAACCTACCTCGAAACATTTCATCACAGAACATGGAAAATGAGATGTGCAAGTGAAAAGCCTTTAGCTGATGTTGTGCAAAACGGGGGGGGAAAGCACAGCTTGTGCTGTATCTGGAAAAGAGAAAGAGACCAAAGAAAGCAGGGCTGGTCTCACATGAGCCTTCCAGTTAATTTTGAAAATAATGGCTCTGTAGTCTTTAATTGTGTTGGAAATGGCTGGCTGGCTTTCACACAGTGGTTTTGCATTGGTGTGTAGTTGCTGGGTCAATGTGCTTTATATTTCTTTCGTTTTGTTCATTGGTTGCAACTTTATATTCTGCTTTTTCAGTAACTTGCACTTTGCACCATGAAATGCTTGACGGCTTTCATATGGTCCCTGATGGGCAGTCGTTGACCAGAAATGGGATTAAATGGGAGCAGAGGACCACAGGGACCTCTGGCTGGAATGGCAGAAAAAGTGAAGGAGCTCATTTATGCTCTCTTTCTCTGAAACATGACCTGTAAGTTAGGCCTTCTAATTAGAAAAACTAATTAGAAGGTGGAGCAGGGAGGCATCCAAGGCTGAGCTGTTCTTGGTTTCTCCCATACTCTGAGCTGTCAGTGAAGGAGTAGGGAACAAAAGTCCACTCAGATCTTTTAACATCTCTCAAATTGCTGTTGAGCGGGAAGTGCGTGTGTCTCGCTGTGCTGCTTCAACAGCCCAGTTGGAACCAGGGCTGCACTGTGTCAAACACAGTGTGTAGGTGTGCAGCCATGAGGGAGGAGGAGTACGAGGAGAATGCAGAGTGAGAAACCCTCTTCCCTCTCCTCCCCCATGCAGAAGAGGCAGTGCTGCAAGCTGGAGAGAGGCACCAGAGCTAAGGGTGGGAAGGGGAGACTGAGGAAGCAGGGGGTCACTGGAAAAGACCAGAGGATATCCCACTGCAACCTCAGTGCCCTGTCCCCCGAAATGCTGCACCCACACACCCTCCCAGGCCATGCCACACACTCATCCAACCCCCTGCGAGGTGCTGTGGTCAAAGGTGCCTACCAGCTACAGAGTCATTAGCGCGAGTTTCAAAGAGGTTCAAAACCAAAACACAGTGATGAAGTGGGAGTTTCTGTGCCAAGTGCCAAGCGAACCTGAAAGGTTAGTTTACTCTTTAATGAAATTCCTGCTTCAAAGTCTCCATCTCTTTTTCACCAGGGACCAGCGCTTTCTTTAAGCAATGTTTAGAGGACACGAGTCTGCAAGGGTAATCATCCTCGCCTCTGGCAGGAAGAGCTCTCGCACTAGCATTTCTGAAAAGGGTCTCTTTGTGAATAATTGAATTTGTCTCTGGAGTGCAAGATTTCTTTTTCTGTGGGACTGACTGCAGCTTTGCTTCTTCCTTAGTTACAACTTACTGTAATTGAGGCAGAAAAATTGTATTGCAGTGGCGGGTTTTGTGAGCACGATGCATAATACAGTGATTGCCATGGAAAGAGTCATTTGTAGTGTTCCAAATGCCTCCTCCAGTAGCAAACGGATCTGCAGAAAATAATTAGAGGATCCCCCACTGCCACCCCCCACTCCCACACAAGGGGAAAATAATTAATGCTGCATGAAGTGTCCCTGTGCAGCGGGGAGAGCCCCGTGCTGCAATGCACTGCTGGGGACCCATCCTGGGTGATACTCAGAGCCCATCAGTTCCTGCCACTGCCTGGGACACAGGGGACTAACATCCAGGCTTGTCCAGCCCAAAAGAAAATGCTGTGGTTCACATATCCACTGACAAGGTATGTCACTTGCTTGGGCACAGCTTCTTTTCCTCTAAAACCTCCCAGCCTCGCAGTGATTTCTGAGTTTCTCTTGAACAGCAGGAAAAATCTGCACATCCCAATGCTGAGACACTCATCCCTGTAGCTGCCCCACCAAGGAAAAGCCGAATACAGAGAGATATACTTCTTCCAGCTACCAACAAAGTCTGCTGTCCCTGGGCATGTTTCAGTACCACCTCTCATCCCTGCCATCCATAACCTGGTGTGTGACATCCAGCTGTGGCACCTACAAAGCTGCCTGTGAGTAACTTTTCAGGAAAGTGGTAGTGGGGGAAGAAGCTCTTATAATAATTTGCCCTGCTGTGAGCAGGACCTCAAGTCTTGCTCCAGGGAAGAGAAGTCTCCCTGCCAGCAGGCTAAGTGGTGTGTCTCAGAAGTGGTTTTTGATGTCATAGGCAGAGGTAGGGCTTAGCTCTTCATGCACATGAATGTCAGCAGCAGGGTGAATGCCTGTTTCAGAATCTGGGCTTAAGGCAGGAATTGGGGCAAAACTCAGCTCTGAACTGAACAAAAATCCATCGAGCTGAGAGATTTCTTTCTTGTCTGTCTTTCATCACCAAGCGCAGCAACGGCGCTGGGTGGCTGCATTCAACCAACACAATGTAACGTGGCAGCAGTATATTTTTAGAATATTATTTTACGGGGTGAACAAATTCCAAGGGCAACATACAGGGATATAGTAACTTGAAAAAGCTGCTCAGGGATTTCTGTGGCTATTGAATATGCCACACAGCACTTGGGCTGTCTTGTCAAATTGGGATGCATATTTCAGATCAATAAAAGGGCTCATTTAAGACTGTTTTTCTCTGTGTTACACAAAATATATTCTCTCATGGTACAAAGCTTACATGACCTGATCAGCAGGAGAAGTAAAGGTAACTCCAATCATGAATGAAAGCCCAAATTTTAGATTAAAGTCTAGTTTTCTTGGACTCCAGTATCTGCAGGAAATCTCTGGGTTCTTTGTGGTCTCTGCTCTGAACTGGAAACCAGAACATATCTCTTTAATATTTTTACTCCCTTCTGTGGCTGTCAATTGCAATGGCTTGACTATTCAGTTCACCCTCAACTTCAGGACTTGTTAATCCTCTGGGACAGGTCTTTCTCAGGTTTCTGAATGACAAGCAGAGATTTCCTCCCCAGGGACAATTCCTTTAGTAGTAACCAGGGCACCCAAGCAGTAACCAGGGCACCCAGTGCATTTCCTACAATTGCTTTTAGTGCATTTTCTCAGGTAGAGGAAGCAAAACAAGAAACTGTGCAGAAGCATTTATCCTCCAAGAAGTGTGGAGCCCTGACTGCAGCCTCTCCAGCACTATTATCTGTTCCAGCTTGAGCTGGAAGGATAAGCCCTTCCAGCCTTATCCCAGCTGAACATGCAACCAAAACATTGTATGCACACAAATTAGGGAAGCAGTATTGATGCTGTTTACATCTGGTAGTGCACAAAATAGGGAAATGACTAGTGAGGACTTCCTTTTTCACTTTGTACTTTGCATCCTGGAGCAATGGGGAGCTCCATAGTGAGCAAATGTTGACAGTCAGGAAAAGACATGCCAGGACCCAGATGACTTAGGGATGGACCAGCCACCCAAGAGAGGGCACTGCTTGTAGAGACAATAGCCTGTTTAAGGGACTGTGACACTTGTCTTCTCTGCCCTGGTGCATGGACTGTAATCATTTCTCTCCCAAAATCCCAAGAGTGGGTTGTCCTTGGTCCCCCAAGAATGGAGCTATCAGGGGCAAAAAACCTCCTTCCTGGCTATCCTGCCACACACCCATCCCACCTCGGGAGGAGCCAGCAAGTACTGTATGTCTACACTGTGTATATGAGGTGTCCTGCCCTTCTCTTTTTGGTTTTGGGGAAAGCAGTACGATAAGCAGGAACTCAAACCTGTTTCTTTCTGAAAAGCTGCCAGCAGCAGATCCAGTTTGCATAAGACTTGCCTGCAATGAGGTGCTTTGCTGGCAGGTGTGTGCCTAGCTCATGGAAATGCAGCATGCTTTGAGGACAGCTCAGAAGGATGTACAGGTGACCTGCAATAAGGACAGGTGACAGGACTGGCAGGAACCATGCTTTTCTGCCTGAGGGTGCTGCCATTACCAAAGCTGACAGGTGAAGGACGGTGCAGGGGTTAACCACACCAAGGGATGTTGCCGTGTGTGATGCTGTAATTCTTCATCTTGCAGGAAATAATTAATGGGCTTCTCAGGAACGAAAAGGAAAAAAATGTGAATGTAGAAAACTCTCAATTCACTCTATAATAGTTTAGGGGGATTGGTTTTGTTATTTTGCTGGGGTTTTTAAAGATACTGAGTATAGAGAGTCTAGAAATAATATATTTGAGATATTCTGGACTAACATGTGAAGAAAATGAAGCTGGGGGGAAAAAAGTGGGGTTTTTTGTATGCCAGCTACCATGTAGTACGCAGAAAACACAGAGTCATCAACGTTGGAATAGACCTTCAAGTCCAACCACTGACCTAGCACCATTATAATCACCCCTAAATCATATCTCAAAGAAGTTATTTATTCAACCTTAGACACTTGACATGTTTTTGAGAGCATGTAAACCACTAAACTGCTTATTCTGAATTTATCTGAAAAGACAAAGAGAAAAAAATTGGTCTACAATGTGGGCTTGCAATGTAGACAATGTTTTCAACTTAAAGGTTTCACAAGATGTACTAATTTTATCACTCTGGCAGGAAACTGAGGCTTTCACATTTAATGAAGCATTTCTTTGAAGTCACGCTAAGTGACTATGTTGCACATCTGCACGGGGCAGACCATTTCAACTTCCTTTTCTGAGTCCCTGACAGGAGCACCAAGAGAGATACATATTTACCAGAACTTCATCAAGTGAAGATGGAAAAAAGGTGGCTCTTCTGTCTCTTTTGTTTCCTCTGGGTGCCCAGCATCACAGGTAGGAGTATCCATGGGATACTTTGATTCATTTTGTGATGGAGGGTGGGGAGGAGCAGGCTGGGCTTAGTGTGTCTCACTAGTGTGTCTCATGGCTACTGGCAATGATTTACTGTTTCCTGACAACTTTCTAATCACCCTAGTTATAATGTGCAACTAGTAAGGAGTAAATGGCTTGTGCTGACTAGCAGATCACTTCATTCAAATTGCCTAACCTGCCAGAATAGTAAATGAGATCAGCTCATGTGTACTTAGGGCAGTGTGTGCTCATCTCGAATGGGCCAAAAGGAAAACTGCTTCCACTGAGGAAAAAAAACCAAACACCACCTTTCTCTCTCTCACACAGACACACTTGTGTATGCAGAGAGAGGAAGAATTGAAACACTGCAAGGCAAGGGTAAATTGTACAGCTGCAAACCTTTAAATAGAGTCTTCCCTTCTCCTTCCTCTCCCAGCTCTGTGTGCTGTGTTAAAGGCTTGAGAAACAAGTTTGTCATCAGAGCAAAACTTTCAGAAAAGTAGAGTAAGGAGGGCTGCATCCCTGTTAGAGGGAGTTTAAACCAAGAAAAAAATTCATGTTCTCAACACCCTCCACCTACCACCCCCAAAAGTCTGATCATGCACAATGCAGGAATACTTATTATCAGCTTGTAGGATACACATTTTTCCAGTTAATAAAGGAAAAACTGCATGTATCTGACTGGCATGGTAAGATGCATCTCAGAATCTGACATAGCCTGTTCCTGTTTTCTTCATCACTGAGGCAAACTGGATTTAAAAGAAAGGAAAAATAATTAATATGTGTATCCATAGAAAATAGAAATTCTCAAATGCAAAGAAAGAAATAGAAGCCTCAAGACATACACATGTAGGAGAGCAATACTAATTAGAGAAAAATAGGACTTGGGTTTTTTTTCCCCTCAGGATGAAATCCTCACTGAAGTCACTCTAAGGTGAAAGTGGACACCACCATGCCCTTTGTAGAGGTCAGACACCTAAATGTCTGTGAGTTACTCCAGGAGGTTTCAACTGGAGTACAAGTATGAGCTATTGGACAGTATTTGATTTGGAAAAACAAAGGTGACATAAAATGAGAGTGCTTATATTGAGATGCTAACAAAAAGTTAAGAACACTTTTGCATGAAAGGGTTTCAGTTAAAGTAACCTAACATGCTAGGCTACTAACAAATAACACAAATTAAAATGTTGTTTCTACATATATAACTTTTTCATCTTAATATAAACTACTCAAGTGATTATTCATAGACATTCTTTACATGATCCTTTGACCTCATACAGCACCAGCATGAATATGAGAGTAAGCTTGTTATGTGTCTTTTGCCTTGTAGTCTGATCATAAGATTGCTAATTGCTTTTATCCTTAACTTTTACTGGTGCAAAACTTGCAGTGAAATCAGTGAGCATGTCCTATAATAATCTCCTTGGACTGACAAAAATAGTTTTCAGTAATTTTTCTCACAACACTTGTCATTCGGGCTAGTTTTTATTTACCCTCTTACCTCATCCCATCTCTTTGAACACAACTAAAAGATGAACAGAGCAAGTGCAGCAATGAAACAACAGAGATTAATGTTAGCCATGTCCATTCAGTAGCTTTGTTCTCCCCACACCCAAGCTCTACGTGTCCATGTCACACTTCAGTGGATCGGTACCAAATCTCAGCCACCTCTGTGGGGATGTGGCACCCTGCCCTTGTTCCTTTTCCCTGTCCAATCAGAGCTGATGGTGCACTGGGTCCCTGTATTGCTCCTGGCTGAGCTGGCAGAGTGTGGAGCACACTGCAGGCACCATCAAGGTTGCCTGACCTCTGACAGGGCGTGCCCTGGCTTATGTGCCCCAGAGCCCTGCACCACATGGCAGAGCACATGTCAAAGCAAAGAAATGAGTACGCACTTTTTTCAGGTGAAGGAGGCGAGCAGTGGGCACTTGCTGCCGTGGGGAGCCTGCAGTGTGCCTGGTGGGACTGCAGGGCAAATTCCCAAAGCAAATACACATTGATATTATGATACACAGGGAGGATAAAATCCAATGTAGAAGGGGGGTGACAAGTCTATATCTAAGAGCAATTGCACAGTTCATTTTTTCTGTGGACCTGCATGCCCTTTTAGAAAAGGGACTTCCTGTATATGGCTCTGTGGGTGTGATTGATTACTTGTCTCACTATGATTCCCCCATCCATAAATTCTTCATCTCCTTGAGTTTGTCAGTATCCTGCATACAGGAGTTTGGGGACTGCAAGACTTACTCATAGGAGGGAGAAAGGGAGATAAATCAATTTTATTACAGCAGCAGCTAAACCAAGTAGTACAGGCTCCTGCTGAAAGCCCCTTCACTTCATCGATCCATTACTCCTTTATATGGCACACTAAGGACTGCCACCTGCTTTATGAAATTAATTGAGGAAGAAACCATACATACCAGGGCAACTCACTCTGACACTGAGACAGGCACTCGTTTAGGGCATGCAGGAGATGTTTAATAACATGGAGGAAAAGGAACAGCTTTCTCTGCCAAAGCAGCAAAGGCAAAGGCAATGGGCGGGAGAGCCGGTGTGGGGCAGAATTAGCCAGCAGGGATAACTCATTTGTTCTTGCAAAAAGAGCGGGGGAATAACTGGGCCCAGTTTCTGCTTTATTTATATTACTTGAAAGATTTCCATTTTCACAGAGGCCCTCAGAGCTCCCATTTCTCTCCCACAAGCGTGACAGGAGCCCTCTGCGCTCTTCTAGATGTGCATGCATTTGCTTCCCCAGTTCTCTCTCTGCAGTCTGTAATGGTGGAAATTTGCTGTAAAACTCCTCCCTGGAAAGCCTATAGTTACAGTTGTAGGGTCTTCACAGTTGTCTGTGTCTAAGGCACCAAATCATATTGAAGACGGCTTAGGAAAAGCTTTGTTTAAACATTACTTGCACTGAAAATGATCCTGTTTGTTTTTAAGGCCAGTCTAGAGACGTCATTACCCAAACAGAAGTGGTCCGCGCTCTGCCAGGTACTGATGTGACCCTGGTGTGTCTCTTCCCAAAATCGCACACCACCCACATAATACAGACACAGTGGTCCAAGACTGAAGACAGCCATTCTGCCAAAATAGCTGTTTATCATCCCACTTATGGCACTCATTACTTCAAATTTTCTGAGGCTTCTTACAATTTTTCGGTGTCCTTCAGCACTAGGAAGTGCTGCAGCCAGGATGTCACAGAATCTTTGTGTTCCACCAATCCAAACACCATGTCTGAATGCAACCAGTGGGCTCTGCATCTGAAAAACGTTACCGTCACCCTTAGTGGGCAGTACAAGTGCAGTTTTGCTACTTACCCATATGGGACAAAGGCTGCAAAAATTCAACTTATTGTCAAGGCAGAAGGTAAGTGATGATGAAGGAGATGTTGCTTTATCCTTACAGGGGTGGGGGAGAGTATCAGGATAGACGAACATTTCTTGGTCGGTGATGGTGACCTGTTTGGAGTTTGCAGTGGTGCCATAGAATGTCGCTGCTACAGTTCCCTGTTTACCAGGCCCTCTTTAGTTGTTGTTATCCAGCTCGTGATTAGGAAACCTTATTTGTTTGGAGGAATATGAAGCAAGGCCAAAAAGGTATTGAGATGGGAAGTTTCTGCATTTTTATTTTGGAGAAACATGCCGTGGAGAACACTGGATGAGCAGCTCAGGATATGGCGGGACCAAGGATGGTGCATCTCCAAACCGTGCTGTGCTGCTGCTAAGGGTGTGCAGCACTGGGCACCAGAAAGAGAAAACACCATTATCTGGTTCAGACTGAGGGCTGGGCTCTGCAGGGCATGCTGGGTGTTAGCTCAATGTCCCTACTGTCAAAAACACACTGGAGCAAAACAGGGGATTGCTTAGGACAATCACAGGAACAGAGACTTGGCTGCTTCTGTCAGCCAAAAGAAAGCTGTAAAGCAGCATGACTGTTCTCGGTAAGTAAGCCTCAGGGGAGTGTGTGAACTCTAGGGAGGATATTTAAATTATCCCAGCAAAGGAGCAAATTGATTTAAATAGACGGTAATGGATTTGACTACAAATTAAACAACAGTGGCAATTGTTAGTGCAGCAACATTGGGAACAGCTATTTAGTGTCAGCAGTGAGGGCAAAAGTCCAAATTGCTGTGAAGATGGAACTGGGCAGGGACACTGAACAAGCCTGCTGTTCTGCACATGGGGGACTGGATTTGATGACCCCAGAAACCTCTCCCTGACCCAGGTTTCTGCTAACAACCCAAGCAGGATTAAAGTAAATGCAACAAACCCGGCACGGTTTCAGTTCAGAGCTGTAAGGCCAACATGCTCACTCTGCTTTTGCCCAGGGCTGTTGGTGTAGCAAACATTCAAGGGTTAGGAGCAGGGTGGGTGCAGGTTATTTTAAGGGTAGCAAAGGGCAGCTCTGCTCCTACTGCCCTTTTACCTTCATGATGAGGCCAGACTGGTGGCAGGAGGGACGTTGGTTCCCATGCTGGATCACACTGGTCCTGCAGCAGGAGGAGGTTCTGTGCAAGACTAATATGCAGGAATGTTTAACCCTCACTCCCTGATGGCCCCTGCATGGCAGTGGCTCCAAGCATTTCCGTGCTTTTATCTTGAAGACACACCTCGGGCAACCCTGCAGAACCTTCCTGCCCTGATGAACCCACAGGGGCAAAATGAGAGCCAGCACCTCTGCACAAGCCACAGAGGATGGGTGTGTTTAAACAGTACACGTTGGATAACCATGCCAAAGATAAATCTGCTGCTCCACCCGCTGTACAGGGGTGTGCTATGGTAGGTTCCTCTTGGGGAATTTTCCTGTGCTTCACAGGGCAGAGCAATTGGATCAAGGGGAGTGCAGTGAGGTACAGTGCTGGTAACCCTGTGAAACCCTCCTGTGTTTCTGTTCCTCATACCATGTGTTCTCTGTCTCTTTCTTAACACAATAACAGTGCTAATCAGGCATTGCTCCTTTTCTCTTGCTGGTGCCCTTGGTTGATATGAGCATGTTCAACACTGTTATTGCCATCTATGTGTTAAGCGTGGGCAGCTCTTGTTCATATCAGCATCGCTGTGGCTTTTTTTTGTAGCTACCTGAGGTAGCAAGCTGTGATACCAATAGCTGTTTGCTAGAGAGAACTAAAAAATTCAGTTTGCTACCTCTTGCAGGTTTGTATTTTAAGGTAACCAGATCTTTTGCAATGAACCACTTCCACACAAAAGAAGGCAAAACCCCCTTAATCCAGTCTATGAGTGGAGTGGATAAGGGTGCTAGTCACTGACGAAGTAGTTTCCAACTACGTCAAACTGAAGTGAATCCAGATGGATTCAGCTTGTAGATACTGCTAAAAGCCTGTAGAGCAGCAGGCCTGCATAGGACAGGCAAACACAGAGGAGCTTAACCAACAGGCTGTTAATGGAGACAGGAACAGAAATGGGGGAGTGGGAAACAAGCAGCTGGGACGTGACTGTAAGAACAGGCAGAGACTGTTTGCAGGCTGAACTTCTGGGGTGACCACTCATGTCTGTACTTGTTGTATGTTTCACGGCACTTTTACGTGGTAGATTGTCCCAACAAAGTCTCCTGTGCAGCTTTCTTCCTGGACAAGCTATAGATTTGCTTCTTTTGTCCTTGTCTTATCCTTTCTGCATTATCCAGCCCCTTAGGGCTTCTGCACTCTGCGTCCTACTGTGAGAGCTGGCTCCTCAGCTGCTTCACTCTGGTGGACTGTGCAGGAAAGCTGCTTCTGCCACTGGGTTTCCTGGTCACAACTCTGGGCACTGCCTTTCTTCACATCCCTGTGGCACAGGCTGTGTGCTGGCATCGTTGCTCTGTGCTTGCGTACCAGATACAAAGGAATTTACAGTCACTGTGAAGTCCCCACTGAGAAATAACGCGACAGTCCAGGACAGCTAGATATTCTCACTCCCCCTGAGATAAAAAAATAAAAGAAATACATATCTACTCCATCTCAACATGCAGACCAGAGCTACCAGGGGAGCAAAGCTGAAGAGTTTCCCTGCGGTGTGCTCTGGTGCCTGCCTGCAGGGAAGAGGGAAGGCAGGTCACAGCAGGCAGGTAGGATGTCACAGCAGGCTGTGGCAGGGAGGATGGCACAGCAGGCAGCACCACACTATCATCCACTGCACAGCTGGGGGTCAGAGAGGCCAGTGCTGACCACACCACTCGTGGCACCTCCAGCCCATCACCTCTGCTCTTCCTGTTTGAGTGCACACATGCACCCCACTTCTTAGCCACAGCTGTGCTCTTTCCAGTGCACCACTCCGCCCTCCCACAGCTGGGCTGGAGCCCTGGGCTGGGAATGGGTAGGATAGGAAATGCTGAAATGCCTTTTCAAATGGATAAGAAAGAGTAACAAGTTTTCTGCTTCTGGAAGTGGGCAGATTGGAGAATAAAACCAGGAGCAGTTACACTGAAAAAAGGGGGTTACTCTTAACCTGACTGACATGCTGAATACCATGCTTAGAGAAAAGAAGGTCTGCAGATATCTTCAGAGAAAACGAAATACGGGTGGACAAAATTGATGTGAAGGTTTATTGCCGCAGGAAACAAAAAATTGTTAGAGAAAAATTGAAGCTTCAAATTATTCTCAGCTCGAAAAGGAGACATCTTGATCCTGCAGTTAAGAAAAGCTTTTGTAGGAATTGCCAAAAATTCAGGTAAAGCTGTGAATTGAGTCATGAAACTACATCTAGAATCAGATGTAGGGCTTTCACTTAACAAATGTGTCTATTGGTAATGGCTGAAAATTACAGTTCCATTCTAATCAAAAAAGTGTCTGTTCATTGAACAGAAGACTAGTCAGTGTTGGTTTTCAAAGCACAATGAACATCATGTTTCTGATTTTCCTTCTTGGGCTTTTTGTTGTTGTTACAATGATAAAAGAGGAGCAGCACTACCTGAAGAAAGTGTGGTTAAACCAGACTTTAGAAATTCCATGCCTTGAGGACACGACCTCAGAAAATTTGTCCACTTATCCTTTGAAATGGCTAGTGGTAAGTACTTTTCATCTCAGGTATAAAGTACAGAAAGGACTACAAGGTATTTCTGCAGACTGAAACAGAAATGTTCTACTCTAGTGTGTCCTGCAGAACCTGCTAAACAAAGCATATCAGTCACATTGGACTGTGATAAAAAAAGGGAAAAAATATAAACACGGGTTTGCCACATACACACCATGATAGCTGTTAAAGAAACAAAGAGGGAATTTTTTTATTTTTTTTTAATTTTTCAGGACCACACACAGAGCAGGGCCACAGACAGTGGCAAATATAACAGAAGTAAAATATTTCTTGTGTTGGATTTCTCAGGGTTTTTTTTCTCTAGTGAGGCTTTAGGATCTGAAAAATACATGGTTACTGTGTAGGGTAGTAAGATATCAAGCTGCTTTGAGATAAAAAAAGGTACTGACTAATATTTTTGGTTTTGTTAACCTCTGTGTCACGGATGCCCACTGAAGACATGCAAACCTAGCTGTCAAACTAAGCACATGAAAAACTACTTTAAAGCAATTTGCTGTGAGATGTAAAGCTTGCTATATTTTTGTACTTTATCTCACTCTGGATAAATATTTATAAGCATGTTTTAATGTAACCTTTTAACATTCATTTCAGCATATAAAGATAAGTATCAGCAAGCAGTCCCTTAAGCTTTGCCTGTTCATTTATATCCATTGTCACTGAGGAGCTGTAACTGTTGAGGGTTTTCTTAAAGGTGATTTTCAAATATTTTGGGTTTTTTAACCTTTTGTCCTGATTCATTCTTAATATTAAAATTTTAAGGGAACATCCTTGTCCTTACTAATTTTTAGTTTTGCTAGTTCACTCTACAAAGTAGCAGAAGAAAGGAGAAAAAAACCCCAAAGGTCAGCACAATGACATATGTGGATTGCCATGTGTCATGCAGAGTAAAGCTGGCAAATATGTACTGGCACAGATGTCCAAGATGTACCTCTATCTATAGGCTATACCTATATCTAAGGGTGGCTGCCACACAGATAATAAAAGGAGATGACTTTTGGTTAGTATTATCAGATTCTAGCTATTTAAAATTCTAAAAGAGCAAAGTTTTTTCTGAAATTTCAGTCGTATTTAATATGTATGGGATGTTCAGCATAACTTAAAGACTGGTGCAGTGAGAAAGCAGCTCTGTTGTCCTCTCTGCAGGATACAGAGATCAGGATTCATCAGACACAGCTATTTACTCCATATTTTATTGGTAAGAAGATGACCACTCTTGGTGTTGAAATTCTGGGAGAGAATGTATTCAGGAAAAAAAAATAAATGTTGCAAATGCTAAGGGTGAGAGGGAAGATTTTTTTAGTGGGAATAGAGTTGGCCTACAAAAATATTTTTCTCTCTGGGTGTCCAGTCTTCACAATATGGTGGGTTTTTGTTTTCACAGGGTGACAATGGCAGGAAAGAGGAACTTGTGACCAAGGAGCCCTCCTGTCCTGCTGTGTACAGGAACAGCAGCGCAGTGTATGGGCAAAGAGTCCACCTGGCTTTGAACAACACTTTACAGATTTTCCCCATCAAAATCACTGATGATGGCAGGGTCTTTTCCTGCCACGTGGTGTTTCACCCAGAGAGAGTCCGGAAGAGCAGCACCACTGTGAGAGTATACGGTAAGGGGCTTATGCCAAGTGCTTCCTTGCACTTGGAAGGGTAATGCTCCTGTCTGGTTCTGCAGCCAATAATTTGAAACACACTGTTTGTTGTTTTTTCTTAAGATAAACATATTTACATTGTAATTTTTTCAGTTGCAACGAGGTAAAATGCTAGAAAATAACCCTTTAGTTCTTAGAAGAATTTGAGGCCATTCCTTCAAGTCCTTCAGTTTCTGGAATTAAAAAACAGTAGATTCGTTGCACATATATCACCCCCACTGGCAGGCACATGGCCATTATCTTCCCCTGATGTGTAGGTTTTTGATTGCAGGCTACAGGTCATCAAGATCTCTGTGCCCCAAATGACCATGCTGCCTGTGGTTAGGAAATCGTGGCCAAAAGTTAGTAAGCAGTTTGGAACTACTGTTGTTGCAAAGTCACATCCTCGAAGGTATGTGATATTAAACTGCTGCCGAACACTCTGGCTCTGGAAATGAGGGTCCTGGCTGGGGAGTCTCCAACTGGTCAGGAGTGGTGTAGCCTCTGTACTGCAAACATGTGGGCTGCCATTTCATGCTGGAAACCTTCCCCATCTTTAATTACTTGCTCTGTTCCCTTTCTAGTGGCTTAGAAACTCTACTCTACAATTGCTGAGGTACAATTGAACCAGAAAAATGCTGCCCACTTGAAAACCAGGCTTTGTTTTCTGTTTATAAACCAGTTGGTCTGGAAAACATATTTCCAAAGCTTCTAAAATGAATGGGTGTTAAACAGTGGGTCTGTCAACAGTCCCTTGACTGTAGCTAATTGTCCAAGGAAGCCCACACCTTGAGGCTGGCATGGCCATATGAGGCTGATTCTCTGAATAAACAGGAAGGTTCAACAGGGAGCAGCAAAAAAAAAAAAAAGAAAAATATGTCTGGGGGCTGTTAGTCACTGATGTAAAAGAAATAAAAATAGAAGTTAATGATCTGAAATCCCCTCTTGCGTTTGCATGATTCAGACACGGGTTTTATTTTAAAATATTGACATTTGTCAAATAGCGACAGTGTTACCTGGGTAATTGTTCAAGTATACTAACATACTTGAACTCTCCCTCCCCTCCATCACTGCTGATGCTCTCACCTTGATTTCTGTGTCTGTTAGCCTAAGAGGTTGCTTTATTTGGATTTTCCCAGAATTACTGTGAGGTGTGTGCTTGTCTGTGCGTGCGCCCACATCAACATACTAGCACAACAGGGTAGAGAGGCAAACAAGAGAAGGCAATTGTGGCTCTTGGTGGTGAACAGCCCATGTATTTCCCAGTAAGTGCTGGCTGGCTTTGAGGGTGCTGTGCTGTCAGCCTCTCCCACAGGGGTCCTGAGGGCAGGGTTAGGTGCAGGGGCTCCCTGAGAGCCTTGAGGTTTGTAGTGGGTGCTAAAGGAAAGTCTCTCAGACTTCAAGGAAATAGAGTCCACATCTCGGAGGAAGTGTGGTTTTGTGCTCCTAGCCCTTCTACATCTGATATTTTGCAGGTAAAATAACTATTTTGCATCCGGTCTCACTCTTTTCTGTTACTATTCCCTGAAGTCATGCTGCTTATGATTGCATCATACCAGCCTTTCTCCATTTACCTCTCTTGTCCTGCAGCAGGATGTGAGGCCAAGAGCAGAGGGTTTAGAGCCTCCCCTGCACCATCACACATACCTGTGCACCACTGGCAGGGCAGAATAGGCAGAGACAGTGGCCAGAATAATCCAGCACTCTCTTGGTGACATCTGGGGACAAAGAGCCTTTTCAGATGAGAACCCTTCTCTTTTTCCTTGTGCTTACCAGGGAATAAAGAAATGAACTTTTATGTCCTAACAGTTAGATCCAGCCTCAAATGGCTGGGACAGAATCTAGAGATAGTATGTGTATACAGCATCAACAGCACATTATATTGGTTATATCTGTTGTCTTGGCCATTAGCAAGGACACAGCTAGAGAGCAAAGCCCAACTGAAACCTGGGGAGATTTTTCCATCTTGGCAATCCCCCTGTCACCCAAACACTCCTGCAATTGAACCCCATGGGCTGGGTGTTATGAAACAGGGGAGAGGGCAGGTGATGTTACCTGCAGAAAGCTCCTTGTGCAGGATCACTCTGACAAATGCTTCAGGCAGGGCTAAACACAGCAGAGACAGACCAAGTCTGAGGGGCAGTGAAGTGGCAATTCCTCACAGTTGAGAGCTGGGCAGGAGAGGATGGGAAAGGCCTGAAAAAGTCTCTCAATGAAGTTGAGAGTCTTCATAAGTTGAGTAAAGACAGATGTTTGAAAAAGAGAGCTTTTTTTAAGGGGGTACTTTTGGACTGAAATACTTTAAAATATTTCTTTTCTAGGACAGAGTTCTTTAGATACAAGTTTCTCAGAAAACATACGGCCTTTTCAAGTCCAACTTCACCAAATATTGATTTTCCCTTTTTGTAACAGTAAAAGCTCAACCACAGAAACTACTGAACTAAATATTGAATTTCCACTAGATACAAAACATTGGTAAATATCCTAGCAAGGCAAGTGAACGTCAAAATGTTAACAGAGGCTAAGATGTTAATTGCAAAAGATCTATTAGATTATTCAGAGCTATGCATGAGAGCTATGCATGAGAGTTACCCAGCAAATATGCCTTCTGAAAAAGCAGAAGACAGCATCCAATGCAGATGTGGAAAAGTGTGCCTGTTCTCATCAAAAAACAAAGAGAGCATGCACTAGACTAGACATCATTTAGTCTCCCAGGCAACTTTTTGCTGAGATTAGAAGATCTAGTTTATCAGACTTTTTCTAACATCTGAAAAAGTATGCTTGTCTTCTGCCAGCTCCACGACCATCTGTACAGTTTTGGCAAGGCAGAAACAAGAAGGAAATCTTAATACATTCATTTTCTGATAGGAAGAATCTACCAACCTACCTCCCAAAACAAAACAAAACAAATGAGTAAAGAGCAAAACCAAGGAAAAAATATTAAAAAAAAAAAAAAAAGGAAACTTCATCCAAAAGTACCCTGAGTCCAAAAAACCATAAGGCTACGATAATTAAATACAGGTCATGACCAGGCATAATCCGTCAGTAACATTAAGCAGAAAAGTGGAAATTAAAAGAAAAAAAAGAAGTCAGGAGAGTCCTTAGAGGATTAGCCATATAATACAAGAGAGAAACTTGAGCAGTTCAGCTCAGAGGGGAATGTAAGGGAATATAACAGGGTAAGAAAAAAGAGGAAAGTATCTTAATGGTAGAGAATAAAGTGAGGTTTAAGTTGGAAAGAGAAAGAATTACTGATCTCCTAACAAATCCAGGGGCAGCACTTGTTTCCACTCCAGTTTCAAGGCTCAGAAAAGGCCAGAAGTACAATTTACCTGAGGCTTTTGAGAGTTTTTAATATATTAACACAGTTTCAACAGTCCTTACTTAACAAGTCAGTTAATATTACTCCAAAGCAGGGATTCCGATGGCTACTTTAGAAATGCCCACTTAGAAAGGTTTACAGTACCTGATAGCTTTAATTTGTACAGTCAACTTCACCCAGAACCAACATGCTGCAAAAAGAAAACACTTTTTCCATTTCATGTGGATGTGGTCATCCACAGCCTGCTGCTCTGATGTGAAGGTGAGCTCTGGGCTTCCTGGCAAGGCAGGAAGCATCTGTGGTGTGACACTGCCACACGTCTGTCCAGGTGACAGCACGTGGGTGGCTGGTACCCAAAACCAATCAATGTTTTTGGAGATGGCTGAAGCCTTTGGAGATGACTTTGATTGGCAAGCACCCAGAGGAACCAACAACCGGGGTGTGTTTCATTTCATCAGGCCCAGGAAGGGTGACTCTGCTGCCGGAGCTGTGACTGCAGGATGCTTTCATCTTGTTTCCCCAGCAAAGCCACCCTAGAGTAGTTTAGATAGACACTGAAACACATCATGAATCCTGTGGCAGTAGCTGCTGATCTGTGCTTGTAAACCACTTCCTTGACCTCAAATTGCAGCTGTGCAAGCTTTTATCTTGCTACTTGTGTGGGTGGGGTTAGGATTTAATTTCAACTCTTTTTATGAAACAAGGCTGTTAAGTCTTCTTAGAAGCTGTTACTGTGATCTTCAGTGTCCATTTCACTAATACATATATGTTTGCTTTCCAGCTTACCCTGAGATCTCTGTTAGCCTGCAGGAGGGCTCAGCTGGCACCTCGCAGAAGGTGAGCAATTTTGGAGCAAAGAGTAAGGCCTGTGACTGCCACCGTGCCACCCCAGCAGAGCCAGGCAAGCTGAGCTGAATCAGGCATGGGTGGAACATCCAAACTGACAAAGCTCACAGGTCAATGGGCACGGCAAAGAGTTAATGTCAGCTGTTCCTGCCCTTCCCTCTGAGCAATTTCCATCCTCACAGCAGTGAATTTCTTTGGTGAGCACAAACTTGACCAAGCTAAGGGCTTCTCTGATGTGTGGGCAAAATCTGGTTTTATGTTAGCCCTGGGGAAGACTCCAGGACAGATCAAGAGGCTATGTGGTTTGCAGGGGGCTGCAATTCTCCCTTTCCCTCCCCATCTGCTGGCTACTACCCAACAATCTCGAGCTGCCCTCTCCACACTGCATAAAATCCCTCTCTGAAAAAGGTCACCTGCTACCCAGGATGCTGCTCCAGGGGGTCAGGAAGAGGCACCCTCTACCTTCCCCACAGCCCCCCTTAGGACAGGGAGGAGCAGGTGCTGTGGGAACAATGCTTGGAGCACAGACATGGCCTAACACGCTGATGAAAAGGTGGTGATCGTGTTGGGTATAATGTATCACACTGCAAGCCTATCTCATCTGGGGCAGTCAGATGCCAGTAGAGCAACTAGATCTAAATCTGAGAGTCCCTATTTAGAGATGAGCAGTTACCCATGTGTTTTGGGGCCTCTGCTTTCTCACATGCTTGGTAATGGCAAAACCTAAAGGTCTGCAGATCTGCAGTGGCCATACTTGGCATAAAACATATTTGTGGCCCATATGACTGACTAGCAAGCCACTCTGGCTACTAGCTAGGCTGCTTTGCTTCCTGTTCCATCTCTTCAAGTTGAAGCTTTTGGTCTGTGAGCATTCATCCCAAATAAAGGTTTTCCTTGGAAACAGAGCTTGTGGGCAGGCAGAACCTTGCACTAGCCATATCCACCTGCTTCAGACAAGCCATGAGTCAGTCAGTTCTGCAAAACTGACTGGTATAATTTTCCTGATGACCTATTTCCACGTGTGGTGTTGGATATTACAGGCTTTTATCTACACAGTCCTGTTGAACAGAGCAAGGGTGCTGCCATCATGAGACTGGACAATAGAAACTCCTCTGTCAGTTCTTCATCTCCAAACAAACACCAACTCCTTTACTTCTCTTTTCTTCTTTTTCTTGCAGGGCTTAAATCTAGTAAGGATATCGGATTTGTATTTCTTCATAAGGAAGCATTTATAAAAATATTATGACCTAAAAGTGCCTGAAAAATAAGGGAATAATGAAGAGAAAATAGGGGAAAGCAATACAATTTACCATGGCAGGGAAAGAGTTTCTGCTGGGTAGTTTCAGTCTTTCTACTGAATGATTGACTTCTCCTGGCTGTAATACATCAAGCTTGCTTTCAACTAAATGTGGGAGCCACTTTCTTCAAAAGTGGGAGCGAGTGGGCCTTGTGCTGCATGAGTAGCACATGCTTTTTCCTTTTTTCTGTTTAAAAGGACAAGGCAATTTCTCTTATAACAGTGCTTAGTACTTAGCAGTGTCATAACCTGCTAAATAAATGTAATTGTGAACATCCAGGCAGTATGAGGATGAGACCTCCCACCTTGCTAGTGCCCAGCCCTTCATCTAGCCCTGATTTTGAGGTTCTTCCCATCTATTGCTTGATGAGAAATTAAATGGAGCACAAAAACAGATTTTTGGAGCAATTGGCATAGAGCCAGGAGTACTGCCTCTAAAGCATCAATTTCTGGAAACCTCTTGCATATTGTGCCTACTACAAAGGTATCTAGTTTTGAATATTCAACAGACTAGGCAGTCTTTTTCATGGGATTTGTCTCTCCATCTGCCTAATGAAGGGAGGATTCACATGGTGATCAGAAGGTGTCTTACTCTCCATACACACACTGCCCATTACCAATTCCAGTGTTTTTCCATGTGGATGTTCATCACTGGAGGCAGGAGGGGTGGGGGTCACCCTACATCTTTCCAGCCACAGCCAGGGCTAGAGAGGGTTGGAGCCTTTTCATCCAGAGCAGTGGTGTGTCCCTGGACTCTCATTCAACACTGCCCACAACCAGAAAAATGAAGGGAGTGGGCAAGAAACACAATAAAGAGGAAGGAAGTGCGTCCTTCCACAGCAGGATTGTGAGTTAACAAGCACTGTCCATAAGGGAATTTGGAAGCTGGCAGCAGGGTGAGGATGTTGGAGTCTAACCTAATAACTTCCTTTTCCTGCCCCATAGCCCAGCGTGAGCTGTGTTGTGAGGAAGGCGTTTCCCAAGCCAAGCCTTGTGTGGTACGTGGACAGAGCAAACCTGTCGGAGCAGCCTGGAGGTAAAGCAACCTGTCAGTAGGACAATGGCACAGCTGTAGAAGTGGTTCCCAAGAGAAGTGATGGTTGCTCATCCCTTCCTGCCACAGGGAGCCTGCAGGAGTCTGTCTGGGTGCAAGGGAGAGTGTCAGACCTCCTCAAAGGGAACAGATGGCAAATGGCTGTGACCACAGACCCCTGCAATTGCTAGGGATGGGAACCATGGTTTGGTATAACCACACTGTTCTTGACAGATCTTTGGTAGTGTCTCAGCAAAGAAACCTGCATCTATATGAGCCTGTTTTCAGTACCAATATTATGCACAGTTTTGATTTATGATCTGGAGTGAACGAGAGGGCCTTTTTCTTTTTTCCCCAAGAAATTCCTGTTGTACAAGAAGATTTGCAAGACAGTGAAGGTTTCTATCAGATGAGGTCAACGCTGATGCTGCAAGGGACCCAAGAGACACATAAGACATTCTCATGTGCATGTCTGTTTCCTTCCCTCGGGAGTGAAATATGGAATATTTCATCGGAAGAAATATTTGTTTCATTTGGTAGGTTTTTCATAGATGAAACACATCTGAGATCTTAAGAACACCAAGCACATGTATTCACTGTTATTTAAAATACTGAAGAAATACCAAGAGTATGGAAGCTTTATTGTACAAGTTCATCTCACAGCTTGAACTTTCTGGCAGGTTTTTTAGCTCAAGTCTTTGCTTAAGCCTCTAAATGAGCTAAGAAACTCCTGCACAAACAGAAGATGCTTGCTGTTTGTTTAGGCAGTGTCTTGCTGTACTTCCCATATCCAAAAATAGATTAGCATAGCCACACGGACCAGTGAGCTATTATAATCATGTGTTTCCCACTGAGCATTTGTGGCAAAAAGTCTGCATGTGTGCAGTGCAGCTCTCTGGAAATCCAAACCCTCAGATCAGGGCTGTGTTATACATCTTCAGTGAAACTTGCAAAAGGTTGAACCATTTTGGACAATGGAGAAACTCCCCTGTAATCTGTACCATAAGGATTAGCTACATGGTTAGGGAAGTGGGTATACATGCTGTCCTGCTCTTCTGGTGAAAGCGGGAGACTCAACATTACAGACGGTTTTGGCACTTCTGAGAATGCAGGGGGGCTGGTGAGAAGATCTGACAGATTTCCTTTAGCACCCTCTTGTTCATGTCTCCTCCTCAGGTGCAAATGCATAGTGACACTTTTTTATTATTTTTATTATTGTTATTATGATCCTTGCTGCACAGACAACAGGACTGAGCTGCTGACCCCTTAGCAGCATCTGCTGGTACATCATGTACCTTGGCAACTGCTTGCATCTCAGCTATGTTCACTTGTGGCTGTGGATATGCTTATTGGTATGTTTTTCCACAAAGTAAGACTGCATCAAAAGCCAGAGCTGAATCCTCTGGAAATATAGCTTCAGAGGGAAGGGAGATAAATCACCCTTTTCTCCAAAATTACTCATTTCACCCAATTTGTAGTTTTGTAGAAATATCTTCAAATTGGAGAGCCATCAATTAAAGCAGTCTAAGTTCTTGCCTGCAGGTTATGCTAATGCCAAGATAGATCCACTCTGTATAAAAACATTAATGTATTTAGATATGACAGAAAGGAAAGAATCACATTAATTCTCAGCCATGCCTTCTGTGAAGGTGCACAGTATGACACAAACCTAAACTAAATTCTCAGCCTTTATAATTACTTTAAAGAACTGGTTTCATCTTTCTCTTTTTTTTATTCACAGACAATAAGTCTAATGAAGCTTCACCTGAAGTTTTTCCCACCATGGTTTCAGAAGGTAGGATAAATTAAGAATAAAATAACTTGGGTTGTGTTAGAGGAATCTATAAATTCCTGAAGTTGTTGTAACACTTACTACACCAAGAAACCCCTTCCTGCAGCTATGATTTCAGAGAAAATACAATACACAGATATTTTGGTGATGTAATCTATCATAATTAAGACCAAGCATAATTAAACTCCAGCCTTGAGGGGCACATAATGTTATTTCTGATGCTTCAGCTGGCATTTGAATAAAGCTCTTTCAACACTGAAGTAATAATTAAAAATAACAGCCCTGTTAACGGTTCTACCTTCTGCTTAAGTACACAGCCAAGATCCTCAACACTTTTGCCTAATTAAAGAACTGATAGAATGTTTCTTAATTTGTGTAAATGTGGTAAATCTGTGCTCTGCCCCTGCAAGTTTGTCTTATTATCAGCTTATTGCAGACAGATAAATGTTCCGTCCACACCTCAGCTGAAGCCCTTTGGAGACATCTGTCCTGGAGCAGTTTGTTCTGCTCCTCGTGGGAGGCAGCTGCACTTCAGCAGTGGGTTACGTGAGTGTGTCAGAGAAATGCTGTAGACAGATGGCATGAAAAGAAGTGTGGGTTTCTGTGTAAAAACTTCTACAAGTGCAGGTTGTGGCAAGCTCTGGGGGTTCAGCTAATACCCCACTGCACACTAGAAAGTCATCCCAGTCACTGGGGGGCCCTGAGAGAGAGACTTTGTTTTCCACTGGCCTCTGCAAGGTGATATCTCACAGGAACCCTGGCAGCTTGCATCAGGTCACCATTCTTCTTCATCTTGCACACTCTGCATAAAGTCCCTGGGAGCTGGGCACACCTCAAGGTGCCCACTGCCCAGGTTTTCTGACCTGCTGCACCTTTGCTAAGGAGTCCTTTATGTCAGCCAGCTACTGCAAAATCCCTGCTAGTGCAGGCGAGGCTAAGATGAAATGGAAATGGAAAAGCAACAGCCAAAGGAGGTACAAGTGCTTGCACAGAAAAGCAGCTGGAGAGTTGATAGTTACCTGCTTTTGCTAAGATCTGATCTGCAGAGGGTTGCTCCCACGCAGTGCCCACCACATGTGCCCAACCATACAGAGGTAGGTACCTCTGGCTGCCTTCCCAGATGTGTTTTTCTAATGGGGTGTGTGAGCTTCCATAGATTATGTCCTTCATGAAACCCTTTGGGGAGACATAATCCATCCTCCTAACCTACTCAGGGATTACTTTGCCTCTTCTCCTGGGGAAAAAAAATACTGAGAGAAGTGAGAGATCTCTTACTTAGGACATAAATGCTGCTTGGGCAGGATGGTGTCTCTGCTGCACTTGTCTGGGTGGTTAACAGTTCTTTAATTACAAGGAATAACTCCCCCTCCTCTTCTCTGAGGACTCAGTGAGCACTTTTCAGTGCAAAGGGTCTCTGAAATTTCCTGTCAAGAGTTACAGCCTCCAAAGTGCCTCGTGGATGGAGCTGTGCAGGTGCCACCACCAGCTCATATTTGTTATTTCAACATCTGTGCTAATAAGGTGCATCTCTTTGAATGGAATAAACCCATGTGATTCACTTGTGCTTCTTAAGTTGAGGTGCCAGGGGCTCCAAAATTTTTCCCCAAAAACCTTTGTTTCCCTAGGGATTTCACAGCACAGTTACCTCAGATGCTTCATGTTTCTCTCCAGACCACTTAGCTGAGTTGTGCATTGAAAGATTATTTGGAAATTAAGTGTGATGTACTTTCTCACTCTTGAACCTTTGAATCGCCCACTTTCCTAAAGCAGAACAAACACCTTCCTTATGCTGTTTGTTTTGATTTGTTATAGACCTTGGTAATTCAACACTTACATCAGCTGTCATGACTGCCTCAGGTAAGGAGGATAAAATAGAAGCCTTCATTATACAATATATGTATATTGACCACTGCTTAAATGTCATGTACACAGGGCCAGAGATGTGCCAGGGAAAGGTCAGTGTGCTCTGGTACTGACGGTACCCGTGTCCTGCTGGATGGGAATTTGCGAGCTGTGAAGTCATTCAAGCAGAGATCCAACAGAAATCTTACTAAAACTGTCACGTTAGGACAGCATGTAAAACAGCATCCTGAATATTGCGTTATTTTTATGCATTTTTATAAAATGGAATATTCTGCCTATAGAACTGTAAATAAATTTGTCCTATTATGACAGAGAGGTGCGTGTGATAGAAAAGTTAAAGCCACCACTTTTCCTTGACCCAAGAGCAGCACATCATTCCCCTTCATTAGTTATGTAAGATAGCTAACTCTGTTTTACCAGAGCGTGCACATGGGTAACTACATAAAACTCTCTTCAGCAACCGAGAGGAAAACCCGCAGGTGATCTCCTTGGCTTATGTGGCTGTGGCATCTTGTCATGGACCATTTCTGGAAAGGCTCTGGATAAATGGGGGAGCACCACCATCAAATGCATGATCCACCCCACAGCAGTTAAACTGTACCCTGTGTATAAAAACATAAATAAGTAATGTCTCCAGCCAGCTCACGGGAAAGGGCCAGTATTAATAACATCAGCCATCTGTGAGTGCCCCCTGAATTTGTGGGATGTGTTTGAGCATTTAGCCTTAAGTCTGACAGCAGGATTTCTGCTGCAGAGTCTGCATTTACCCAACAGCTGCCGCAAGCTTTGATCTAGGCTGTTTTGTGATTTATTAATATTATTTTCTAAAAAACCTATCAGCTAAATGTGATACCATGTAATCTGTTTGTCTTTAGAGCCCCAGTCAACATCTTTGGCCTCTCTGGATTTCACAAGTCAAGCAAACTTGGCTCCTGCTTCCATAACACAAGGTAATCAATTAAGCCAAAATGTTTTCTCTATTGCTTCAACAATGTAGGAGAAAAACACATAAGCACAATAACCATCTTGCTTTTTTTGTAGCAAACAATTTACTGTCTCCTGAAGCCCTTTTCCTAGTGGATTATATGCTAGGAGGTACAGTAACCACAGTCAGTATAACCACAGTTCAAAAGTAAATATATGAGAAAATGCTTTAGTGATTTTATCTTTTTTAATGCTCCATTTAGGATATGTGCACTAAATTTGGCAACTGAATTGACATCGAGTATATATTAATTAGTGTTATTATATTATATTATTTACAAGGAATACCTATTTTCTTTAATTAAAGGTCATACCAAAATAGAATTAGATTAGAGCTAGAAAAAGTGTAACCCAAACATCAGAGCACAGAAGTCCAAATACAAAGCAACAATAAACAAAATGTTTACAACAGGTAATTTCTTCCTTAGGCTGGCAACACCAAGGCCAGTGGAGGGCAGAGTAACACTTGGAAGGGTTTAACCTCTCTTGCCAAGGGAGAGGTTAAACCAGTGGGCTGGACAGTGCAGCAGCAGCCTGAATCAAGAGCAGGTAAAGCTGAGAACCTCCTACCTTCTGATCTCAAAATACAGCGTTAATGCCCACCAGACACAGCAGAGTGCATTTTCTCGCAGCACAGCCTGTCTGCAAGCACTCTTTTCTTTAAAGTCTCTTTTGAAGCCCAGCTGTTGATCCCTGTAGGACTGGCTGGTTTTAAGCAGCAGATAGAAGGGTGCTGGGGCAGCCCTCACTGGCAGCAAGGAGAGGTGTGCTCACTGCCACAGCTCCTGACTGAACACACACATGGCACACACTCTTCATTTTAGACAAAGAAGCACATGCAAAACAGCAGTGCAGACAGCACAAGGAGGAGGCAAAATGGCAAGTTGTTGTTCCTCTCCTTAACAGCACCATAGCTTTGGGTCAGGAATGATGCACCACTGAGGTAGCCACCAGCAAGAGTGGATTTGGCCCTTAGTATTTGCAGAAGCCTTGTTCTCCCAAACAAAAAAAAATTTGAGTGCAACAGACTTTTATGAGCCTGTGGGGCATTGACTATTCTCCTTGGGCTGTGTAAATTCAATCCTGCAACCCTCCCTTAAAGTAACCTCAAACCTTAAAGTTACTCTCTAGCAGAGATAAGAGAGCAATGTGAAGGGCAGCAGTTGGGGGTAATACTGGAGGAAGACACCAAACACAGGGCTTCCTTGTGTTTGGAGTTGAATCACTCAGCATAAAGCCCGGGGGCACAAAGAGGCTAGACAGAGATATGCCAAGGCAGGAACACAGACTGCAGTGGCACTGAAATGAAAGTTTGCTGCTTCTCATGCTGCTGTCCCCATCCCCAAAACAGAGACCCTTGCCTGGCTGAGAGCAGAACAGCAAAGTTGCTTGTCCAAGTGGACTGAAAGCCCTTCTGTCTCAACAAAAAATTTAATGACAAAGGCTATAAATATACAATGTGAACAGAGAAGATTCTCCTAGCTGAATTACACATCTTCGCTGATTGAGGAGGTTCAAGGTAAAAGTCATAATGTAAGGTGGAGCTGAGCCATTTTTCTTCTGTAAGTAGGCCAGGAAACAACTGCCTTTTAATGAATGCTCCCAACACGTGGCAGTTGCAGTGTGCCAGCCTTGGATTGGTGCTTCTCCTCTCTGGCTCACTGCTGGTTCTCACATTTGTGCCACCATCAGCTACTTGAGCAAATCCTCTGAGCTGCAGCTGAGTCAGGATGCCAAGTCCAGGCCTGCCATTTCAGTCTACTGGTTTGGTTCAGTTCCTGCTATTTTGCAAGTTTTTAATGAAAATCTAAGAGACAGCTGGGAACGGATTCGAGGGAAGAGTGGACATAGAGAGGCAAGGGCAGGAGCAGGGAAAGCAAAACCAAGGCTGTTAAAACTGCAGCCTGGACTTTGCTTAGCTTCCATGATAGCTCTATGTCTGAGCACAGAGAAGCTCAGGCTTCGAGTGATGGGTTACAGCTGCATTTCACCTTCTTGGGTTTGTTTAGATGGCTTAATGATATTTTTTTTTCCAAAAATGAGACAGTTGTTAAGAAAGATGAACTCTTTTTAGTAAATGTAATATAGTTCTTTTGGGAAAATAGAGGTCTACTTGCTAGCCACCATCTGTGTGTAAATATCAGATAAATAGCTAGCTGAGCTCTAGAAATCTTAGCACTTAAAAAAAAAAGCTTAAAGGAAAATATTAAATAAATTGGCTTTTGGCATCAGACATTGCAGGTTTGACACCTGTACACTAACTTTTTCAAAACTTCCCTTTGCTAGTTGGGAAAACAGTTTTGTTTCCCTGGAGCTGGTGACATCCTGTCTAGATTCTGATTTATGTATGTTTGTTTGTCGCTGCTCTGGCTTCAGGACGAAACAAGCCAGTGAACTCCAATCTATAGAGCTTCACTTGAAACTATGCTGAAATACAAAAATGCTCCAAATGTTTTGTCAAAGTTTATTCATCTATCTCAGTCGAGGTTCTAGCTTGTGATAGGCTTTCAAAGAAGACATGGAGTTATGTAGTGCTTATGTGAGGGAAGCCAGCATCTCAAGTAGTGGGCTACAACTGTTTGACCTTATTAGTCAGGAAACAGGGAAGAAAGACAGGGAAAATGAAAAACAAGCATTATGGTTCCCTACAGCAATTTTTACAAGCTTGTGTGTTTTTCAGCAGGAGCACTGGCTTTTAATGCAGAGACAAAAAGCTACACCAGCGCCGCAGCATTAAGTGAGAGTCTGACAGCAGCACGTGAGTAGATGATCTGTCTCCTTTGCTTCTTAGGACTGTAACAGGGGAGTTATGAAGCCAACTATGGGGGCTGCAAAGTGAAAATGTGGCACAAAGTGAAAATGTGAGCATTGGATTGCAAATCTACAGTAGCCTGGAGCATCTTGCAAAAAGTAGAGCAGCAGGTCCTCAGGTCCTCAGTTCGAGATACCTTTCCCGAGATACCATTCCCTGTGGTGCTTATTTTCAGCTGCTAGTTGATAGTCACCACATTGCCATGCAAAAATTATTACTAAACATGGAAAAGTTGTGTCTGAGCAGAGGCCAAAAGTCAGGTGGAGTCATCTGTACCAGCTTTTCAATACTTCACAGAAACAATTTCCCTGTTGAATTCCGCTGAGTTAGAAGATAAAAGCCCAAGTTTCCAAGCTGTCAAGGATTTGCAGCGGCAAAAGAGGAATGAAAAAACGTTTGAGTATCCTGGTTTCAATAGACATATTTATTTTAACAATATTACAATTGAGAGAGTTGCTAGGCAAATGTAGTAAGTACTGAAGGTAGTTTATAGATGAAATAAATTGCCAGAGAAGCTAAATAAAATCTCAGAGTAGCAATGAAATAATGAGATAATGTGGAGCAATAAAGGCTGCCTAATAGAACATTGAAAGGCAGCCTCATTAAAGATCAATAAATCAATTAAAAAGAAACCCTAAGGTGAACATTTTTTCAGAAGTCTTTCCCTTTAGAAAATCTCTGCTCAGCAGTCAGCAGCAAGAAGCCCAAAGTGACTTTCTTTTTTAAAATCTTGGTTTGTCCTTGTGCTTTTGGAGCAGGCAGGAACTGTAAGTGAGCTTTTGCATTTGCATGGGAGTCATCTTTTGGCTGAAGTGCAAATGTAGCAGCCGCTTTCCATTTTCTGAATATATTTTTGGTAACACTCCAGTGCTTATTTACCCACGTACAACCCACAACCACACATTTAGACCACAACCTCGTGACAACTTCTAATGCTTCACAATTCCGCTCTTGCACAGCTTGCTGGTGGCAATCTTTGCTAAAAGCATGCTGAATTACACTAATACTTGCAGGATATACTGTGCATTGCACCGGTCATCCCCACATCCCTGCTATTGCTTCCCTACATCTGTGCCTGCCTGACCACCGGCTAAGACATAATGGCCTTGAAGGGTCCTCAGTCCAGCAGCTGTAATTGAGGGTAATTTCAGAGCACAGAGGCACCAGTGAGCCTGCTGAGGCATACCAACATGCATCCCTGTGCCCTCCCAGGGCCACTGGGCTCCTACAACAGCGATTACCATTATCATTTCAGTCCTCTGAGGCTCTAACACAAGCCATTATGTAAATAAGAATAAGTAGTGCTCATCAGTGTGCTGTACAGAGCACAGTGCTAAGGAATCTCTTAGTGTATGTCTTTTTTTTTTTAATATATATATAACTTTGCCAGTAATAAGCAAGATCTGTCATGCTTATTCTCATTAAATTAAACACCTAATAAGCAAGAAGAAAAGAATTGAATTAATATCCAAAAGTCTCAATGACTTCTTAGAGTGCCCTAAATTTGGACAGATTTTCATAGGGCTTTTTACTGCATACATGCATACATACCTACATATATATGTATATATATATATATAGTATATATATATATTAAGTTATAATATATATAGTAATATATATATTCACAAACACATACACTTCAGTGTTCAATTTCAATCAAAGCCAGCATCTAATAAGAAAAAGATTTTCCTGGTTCTGTCTGATGTTTCATTCATATAACTTAAACAGTGTTTTTGGTTTTTTTCTTGGATTTGTAAATCAGCAATTATACCAGAGACTTTCAGGTTCCTTTGTTATTTCATTTGTTGTTTGCATCAGAGAAAGGCTAAGAGTACAAAATAGCCACAGCTGAGCCTAATGAAGCAGTCATAGGTGCAGGTTTGGAAGAAAATTGAAGGACATTATTTCTTTTTGTACAAATTTGAATGATTCCACCACAGAATCTCCACAAAGCCTCAGGAATGCCACACACTCCTCTGAGAATACAACCCTGGCACACCATAACTGCCGTGGCACCTCTGGAAATGCTGTCCCATTGTCTAGTTGCATATTTTAGGTATTATTTCAGAAGCTGTGAATATGGAGGTGGCTAGAAAAAACAGAAATGTATCCTTAGGCAGCACTGATTCAGACATAGGTAGCTTAGCTGTATTAGGAAGGGCAAAATACTGCCTACAAACAGATGATAGATTATTTTTGTGGTTCAGACACAGCACTTGACAGAGGAGACTGAGGTTTTGCTTAGTTGTGACAAAGGCAGACTCTTTGTGCTGCTGCTAAGCCACTTAATATCTTTAGGTTTTTCATTACCATCAAAGACATAGAGAGCTTATCATTCTCCTAGACCACAGCACAGCTCAATGCTGGCTTGCTGTAACATTTTAAAAGGTGTTTTCTTTCTCCCTTTCTTTCTTCCTTTCTTCCTTTCTTTCTCTCTTTCTCTCTTTCTTTCTCTCCCGGCTTCCTTCCTTCCTTTTCTTCTAATGTTCTTTAATTTGATAAAAGTACATTTTTTATCTAACACCAGGTTTTAGGCCAAAAATCTTGGTAAGATGCCTAGATTCTTGGCCTAAAACGTGGTGTTAGATAAAAAATGTGCTTTTATCAAATTTTGACACCCTGATCCTGGAATTTGATTTCCAGTTTTCTGCAGGGTGAATAACAGTGGGTTCAAAAGACAGTCTTCATTTTAAAACACCTGAAGAAGTTACTAAAAATGTTCTGTGCCCATGTCTTTTTAGGTAATCTGTCCTACAGTGTCACAGACCAGACAATTTCAGCTACAGGAGGGAAAGATTTCTTTACTACCAGCAGCCTGCTCAACAGTACTGGTGAGACATTATCCTACAAATCCTCTTCTTTCAGCATGCCATTGCAGAAGCACAAAACCTGGAGCATCATGTCCATTTGACCAGGGGATTTCAAAAAAGGGAAAAGAGATGAAAAGGAGTCACAGCTGCTGTGTCTTCACACCGCAGCCTGTCACAGGCTTTTGGCATTCCAGCCTTCTCCCTCCAAATGCAAGCAAACATGCAGTGCACGTTTTCTTCCAGCAGCAAAATTTGGCCAGTCACGCTCTTGTGCCCCTGGGAAATCTCATGGCTCATGCAGTGTGGTAGACTTGGTGCCAGGCCACAGCACTGGCTGCCACAGTGGGTAAGACCCAGGCTGGGTGACGTACCAGTACAGCCAGCCTTGCACAGGGGTGTGATGAACAGGGAGGTGACACCGAGGTGTATCACCCAGGGACCTTGTGCTCCAGCCCCCTCTGGCACCCAGACCACTGCTGCACCCTCTGCAGCAGCTGGAGGAGTAACTGTGCTCCTTCTCTCCTCTTCCATACCCAGGACCCTGAGGACACCTCTGTCAGCCAACAGCACCCCCAAGGGTGGCTGTGCAGCAGGGGGCAGGGGAGGAATCCAAGCACTGTGGTGGGGAGAGGCAGTTGGAATGGAGCAGGGACAGGGATGCTGTGTCACCAAAAATGCAACTGAGCCCTTGGCCAGACATTTTGGCAGGGTTTGGTGTCAGTGGTGTGAAAAATAAACCCCTGGGAAGGACAGCTGTGGTGGGTAGCTGTGCCCAGCTGCACTGTGAATTGCTTCCTCTTCACAGAGAAGCTCACAGGGGGACAGAGAAAGCCAGTGGGTTTTGGATGAAACACTTGCTGGACTGTGCCTGAATAATCTCATCATGTGAACTGATGGGTGGCTGAAACCAGCTCACAAACCCAGTCAGAACAAAAGTGGGTTAAGTCCATAAATCAGAGCTGCAACACCCAGAGTTTGGAATCCTCAGGCTGGGAACGTGACAGTGTGGTGGTAATTTTGGGGCTGTACTGACACCAGTACTGTGCTGGGGGGAGCAACAAGCTGCAGGCAGCAAGCCCAGATTTCCCTCCTCTCTGAGGATATTGGGATGAGCTCTGATTGGTGTGTCCCCTACAGGTGCTGAGAGGAACACAAACACCAGTCACTTCCCCTGGCCAACAGTGGTGGCCGTCCTGCTCCTCTTCTGCAGTTCTCTAATAGCTGTGGGCGTCAGGAAATGGTGTCAGTACCAGAAAGAGATGTAAGTACAAGTGAGGGGAGCCACAGGGGTGGGAGGCGTGGCACAATGGACAGCACAAACTCTAACCCAGCTGTTTGGATTTACACCTTTTCATTTGAGATGACTCACAGCACACAAGGCCTTTAAGTACATGGATTGGTAATGCTATTTTTTTCATACAGCAATATGAAAAGTGGAGTGTTTTCAGTCCTTTCATCTGTTTTGTGGGTTATCTTTAAAATAAACTTTAAGAAAAGAGCTGCAGTGCAGCTTCAGGGTGTAAGGGAAGAATAACAGTCAATTTTTGTCCCCAGAGTCCCCCACTTCTATTAGCCTCCCTGCCAGCTGCTTTTGCTCTCTCATTTTCCATGGTGACTTGAGGACATGTTTTAATGAAATTGTACTTCTACGGCAGCTCTATTTGAGTTGTGAATAATATATGTGAAAGTAGGCTACCTGAAACTTAATCCCAGTCAAAGAAGCATTGAATTTGTAATTATGACCAAAGTTTAATTCCCTACTAACACACTCAGAGATCTACTGGTAAAAGTAGTATCTAAGAGACAATTATTTTTAATCTGACTAACATTATTAAAATGTTGGAAAATTCGTGGTGAAAATGAATCACTTATAATTCTGGAAAACCCTTTCGAAACACAACTACAAATCCTGTATACAGAAGGGAAAAATAGGGTTGATTTTTTTCAATGATTTGGGATGGGACCTTTATTTATCTTGGCTTATAAACTGACCCCAAAAGAAGTTGCAAGTCATTAAATATACCTTCAGAGAGAAGTGTGAGCAAAAGACCTCTGGTTTTGAATGGTTCATCAGAACTATGTTCTGTTCTTTTAAAACATGAATAAAGTAAAATTGTGAAGTGTGAGCTGAGAAAGCCAAATGAATACCAGGAGGTGTGCTGGGGTTATAAAACAGAATCAGGGAAGTTGCACTATGTAAAAGCTAATGTCAGGTGCTCTTAGTGTCAATCTACCCCCTCCTGTGATCATTTTACATCAGTCTTTTATGCAGTTTTTGTGTGATAGTGCATTTTTTCTCCTCTATTTCAGTATGAACAGACCTCCATCTTTCAAGCCACCACCACCTCCAATAAAGTATACCTCCATGGTGGACTCTGATGGGACTCCCCCTTCCTGCCATGAACTAGAAAACCTGTAACATTGCCTACACCCCTTGTGTAGCTTGCAGAAGACCGACAGTTAAAAGGCTCTGCCTTTAGAACAGTGACTACAGGAGTTGGGTCGTAATGACCCACATTAAAATTCAGAGTGCCTACATGACATTACTGTTGGAAGCTGAGCATTCCTTAGGACACTTCATCCTGTCAATCTCTATGTACGCATTACGTTAACACCACTGTGAGTGCCACCTCGAGATTACACGTGCTTAATTTGAATCAGGTGATCAACTGGGAATTTGCTGTCTTTTTAATGGGAGCGGATTAACACATCACTCCTCCAGCCTGACTGAAGAGTGTTGAAGCTTCTCTTTTGCTGAGTGTACAGAGATGACAGCTCTGCCGTATGGACACCACGGTTACAGTGGCTTAACACAAGCTTTTTGATACGTATGCGAGTCGTTCTTACAATTATTTTTTTTAACTGTGGACTAACATGACCAACTTAGTATTTTCTATCGCTGTGAAACCAACCAAAAAACAATCAGCACCTTATGCAGAAAGAAAATATCTGCATCTCTCGGCACAGGGTTGCACACAGTGGATCACGTGGAAGGGTTGGTGAGACGAAAGGTCGTGGTGCAGGCCTGGTGCAAGTGTCTGTGAAGAAGACTCAGTTGTCATTGGTGAAGTCACAAAAAACAGTCAACTTTGGGCTCATGCACAAGCCACCTTTGGGCCAGAGACTTAAGGACTGAAGTGAATAAGGAGCCTAAAGATAATGGAAAATTCTAGTCTCTTTAGAAGTGCTGTGCCTTTGAAACAATGCTTACACTTGAGTCTGCTTTTGTGGAATTATATTTTTGATATTCATTAAGAAAAAAAAAAGGAATATAATAATTTTCTTCTCCTTTGGTCTTAATGAGTTTCTGTCATTTGCTATCATTCAGAACCTCAGGGGAAGTTTCCCAGGTGACTTAAGCCTGCGAAGGAGGTGATCCAGTCTTACCCCTGTCCTGCCCAGGCTACATATTTCCTTACATTGACACTAATGGATAAATGATGGTGCAGAGGGTGGGATTGGCTCAGCTCCTGCTGTACAGTTCTCAGCCAGGTCAGCAGCTATGTGATCACTAATGCAAGGCACCAGATCTGCAGCAGGAGCACTGCTTTTGGCAGCAGTGTGGTCCTACATTACCTTCAGGCAGCCAAGAAAAAGGTCCTCTAAGCTTGTTTGAAAATGTACCACAATGGTATTTCTGTAATTAATGCAAATCAGCTACAGTTCAATCATGTCAGGCTCAAAATTGATATTCTGATTTAGGAATGGGATTGCTTTATTTACTGCTAAACGCTGGTCGATGAATGTTAGGGTTCAGAGCACTGTATTTCCCGGGAAATTAGATTAAATTAATTACTTACTGGAAAGAATGATCTAACAGACCTTTTTCGAGTACTTTGTTGTATTATTTACCTTGTAATACAAGCAGCCCTAAATCTGTCATCTGTGCTCAACCAAAAACACTTTCTGTCCTACAAAACTACACTGACCTTGCATGTGTGAAAGGCTCAATGTTAATTTGAGCATTTCTTTTCTGTGTGGGGTAGTAGAAGCAAAGTAGTTTAACTTTTGTCATACTATCCATCACTGCAAAAGAAGGCAGCTTTTTGTCCTTAAAAAAAAAAAATCGTAAAAAAACCATGAACAAACAAACAAAAAAACAAACAAAAACCAGAAGGATAAAAATATTCCAAGGAGTGTGGAGAGCAAGGACTTTCCTCCCTGCCCTTAGATGAGGATGACTGCCCGTAGCA
>NW_021940488.1:905992-912300 GCF_001715985.3 Manacus vitellinus
AGGCTGGATGGGGCTTTGAGCAACATGGTCTAGTGGAAGGTGTCCCTGTCCATAGAAGAGTGGTTGTAACTATATGATAACTTAGGGATCCCTTCCAACCCAAACCACTCTCTGTGATTATTTTTGGCAGCAGCTGCCCCTGTATATAGGCTGGAATCATTCTGCTTGGACTTGGGTTCTGTCAACCCCGGAATAATTTGGCCCAAATCAAGTTACCAGATGCTTGAAGGTGGCTATGGGAGTGTTAGATAAAAGCTTTTCTGTAAGAGTAAAATTTTCAAAGCTTGCTGTGTGGGTATGCAAAAGATTTTTTTAAGAGTCTTGAATGTTTGTTGTGGTTTAACCCCAGCTGTCAACTCACTTCAACCAGTGGGATGGGGAGAGAACTGGGAGAGTAAAAGTGAGAAAACTTGTGGGCTGAGGTAAAGACAGTTTAATAGGGAAAGCAAAAGCTGCACACAAGCAAATCAAAACAAGGAATTCATTCACCACTTCCCATGGGCAGTCATCTCCAGGAAAGCCAGGATCCATCATGTGTAATGGTGAATTGGGAAGACAAAACACCGTCGCTTTTAATGTTCCCCTCTTCCTTCTTCTTTCCTAGTTTTACATGCCAAACATGACACCATACTGTGTAGGATATCCCTGTGGTCAGCTGGGGTCAGCTGTCCCAACTGTGTCCCCTCCCAGCTTCTTGTGCCCCCCCAGCCCACACACTGGTGTGGGGGGGTGAGAGGCAGAAAAGGCCTTGACATTGTGTAAGCACTGAAACATCTCTCTGTGTTATCAACACCGTTTCCATCATAAATTCAAAACACAGCCTCATACCAGCTACTATGAAGAGAATGAACTCTACCCCAGCCAAAACCACAGTGTCACATTGCTAAATGCAAATCCATGACAAAGTGAAATCTGTAAAGCAGACCCGAGTCAGAATCTGAGGTCATGTATAGCATGTAATGTAATGCTGTGAAATTAGCTGGGGCTGCTGTATGTGGTCTTTAACACGTGCATTACACAGCTGTAAAAGCAACACACTGGAAAAATAAGCAGCAAGGTGGTTTTATGCAAAAGTGGTTTCCATCTGCTTCTGAGGAGATGGTAAATGTTGTAGGGCGAAGGAAAAAAAGGTCAAAAGCAAGGAATTGTTTTCAGGATTTGTTTTCAGTTACTAATGTGCCTTGTGAAGTCACTTGCAGGGCCTCGGGACTTCAGTGGAGTGAGTGACTTTTCCCAGTGCTCCCTGGTTTGTATTCCTGCTGTTGCATCCAGGTGGTGCTGGGCCCTGCTGACAGAGAGCTGGGAAAGGCTGCCAGCCCCAAGCCCACAGGGTGCGTGGGGCAGGCAGGTATCCTCAGCCTCTGCCTGGTTTCCACCTTTCTGTCAGCGGAGGGCGCAGCTGCGACTGAGAGGATACCCTGCTCCTGGCACACCTGACAGCTGTCCCTCCAAGCCTTAAGCCTCCTGCATTACCTTTTGCCTCACTCTGAATCACACGTCCTTTTTAAACAGCATTGCAATGGCTTCTCTTACAAGGCACCTTTTGGTCCCGGAAATTAATTAAGCTTGGCTTGTTTATTTAAGAAGCACCCCTATAGTTTGCTCGGTGTGTTCCAGTCGGTGGAATGCAGGTGGAGGTGTGGCAGTGCCAGGGAGCAGGCTGTGGGAGAGAACAGGGCTGTGGGAGAGAACAGGTTGCCTGGCCATTCCAGAGCCAGACTCATTAGATAGCAATTGCTGATAATAGGCTTTGCCATCTGGGATTTCCTGGGGAAACAGCCCATCTTAATAAGGACCCACAGAGTTTTCTCTTTTAGAGAGATGTTCCCCTTATTGCAGCTGTGTTGAAAGCTGCTGAAAACCTATGGGTTTGTTTTAATGTATGTGTTTGTTTTACAGAGCTGTGCACAGAAATTATATCTGTTAACCCACACAGGGTATTAGTTACCTTGTGTAGCCTTTGCTGGATTTAAAGCCATCACTTATCAGAGCTGGCAAACATTAGAAAGAACTGTGCACACTTTAACTCCAGAATAAACAGTATACAAAGGAGAATTTTTTTTTTTTAATTTATTGTTTATGTTTGTAAGTAATTCTCCCTGACTTGGCAATTAACTTTGAGCAATAATCCAATGGAAAGCTCCTAAAAAGCTCTGCAGGGGATAATGATTACTTAATCCCGCCTAAGGAGATTTTAGTGGAAATAATATAAATTCATATTATAATTAAAATTATTCCTTAAGGAGAAGACAAAGCTCAGGGAAGTCCACAGTAAAGATTATTTGATTTCAGGGAACATCCGATTATGTCTTTAAAACTCCTCTTCCAGCTGTTTTCTAGCCTGTGATGTTTCATCTCTTTTCTTTCAGTCTCCTGTATCAGGTTGCCCTCATAAGAGTGAGAAATAATATATCTGTTCGCCCCTTGGTTCCTTTCCAAGTGAGAGGACTTCCAGATTGACTCTGGCATCCTACACGGCTTGAAACACCCTCATGTGGTGTAAACGAAGCATTGAATAGCTCGCTATTGTCAAACATACGACTCACAGATGCCAGGGCTTGGCTTACAGAAACCAGCAAACAAAGGCGAGAGAGAAGCAGGTAATATATTGATATAAACTGACACCGAGGCTATGAGTGGTGGACAGAAAAAGGGGGGGAAGTCAATGTTACAAAGGCTATATTATATGACAGACATCTAAGTGTTTGCAATGGACTTAAGAAATGCAAAAAGTGCTGCAATAGTGGTTTTCTGGCTTGATGTAAAGTGGAAAATGAACACCACTATTTGGTCTATTGCACTTGAAGAAGCAGTGTTTTAAACGCAGTGATGTCTGCAAAGCTTTGTGATTGAGTGTGTCTGATGGTTTTAAATGTTAAATAATTCCATTACAATCAGGGTAAAAATGGTAATGAACAGCTTGGAAGAATCTGAGTATACTTACATGAAATGTTGAGCAATTAGCTTCTCTCTGTGAGAGTGAATCCTGCAGTTTTCTTCTTATCAGTAGCAAAGTGACCTTTAAAATATGCAGATGACACAGAAGCCATTTCAATAACTTATTTGATCTATTTCCTGCTGATAAATTGCATTTAAGGATTTGGAATTTACATGGCACAGTAGATTTTGGGCTGAAATGGAAGATTTTGAAAACAGTGACAGAAAGCTTTTTAACAATGGCAAAGCATCCTGTTTAAGAATGAGACGTGTTACCAGGGTACTCAATATGATAAGGAGAAGGAGGCAAAGCTCCCTGTAGCACTTGATAATATCAACCTCTTTTCAGTTGCTTTAAAGGTTTTAAAAAGTTCATTGTTCTGGATTTATGTTCTGTATATGACAACTCAAGAACCACGTGTTAAAATTGAAATAAACCACATTTGTGTGTTTGGAATTGCCTAACAGTGAAAACCATATGCCTCTTGGTGCTTAAATAGCATCAACCTGATCTGCAGAGCTAATCTTTTTACTATGCATTTGAAAACAGGAAGGTTAGGAGTGTGGGAATGCGACTTCAGCTGCTAGATTGTCCCAGCTGCCTCTGACACTGGCTTGTGCTCTGCACCCAGGCAAAAGGGAATAGCTGAGCTCTCAGTAAATCCACATAAGGCATAAATATGGCTATATAATCTGTGAGGCAAAATTGATAGTAAAGTTTTAGTCAGGCCATCCTCACTGCTGATTGTAATTCATATGTGAATGCACAAGCGACATGGAAAAATACAACAGCCTACTGACCTTGATCTAGAATTAAAAAATGTCAATAATATGATGTTTTTCCTGCCTGCTTAGGCATTCATTTTGCAGCCACTTAAACACATGCTTGAAGTGGAGCATTTGAACGGTCTCAAGTGACAAGACCCTACATAATTTGTAGGTTTAGTCTGTGGAAAATAAAATTGTATTATTAATGTACACTTGTTCCCTCCAGCCATGGAAATTAATAATCATAATTGCAGGGTTTGGTACTGATTACAGAAGAAAATTACAGAGTTTTATGGAGATGGAAAGAGGCTGAGGTTTTAGTGGAGGGAACAGGTAATTTAATGCTCCTCTTTCCTAGAAAAGCACACAAAGGATTTTTTGGACCATATAAAAGTTTTGCTAGTGGTTACTGGTGGCCAGTATCTGTGCATCACATGCGATGCTCACAGCTGAAGTCCCTGTGCTGGATGAATGCATCTTCTCCTTCCCTCATCATGCTGGTTTTGAGCTGGTGGTGTCCCACACAGTCTAAATGTCCTTTGCAGCTTGGAGATCTAGACAGCATCTTAACCACAAGAGCCAGGGTGTACTCATGCTGCACATGATAGCCTGGGGATGCTGAAACTAGCTGAACAAGGGAGAAAGTTGCTGTGCTGTGGTAGCACTGAAGCACCTCAGTGCTGTCACTTTCTTTGGTACTATTAAAAGGTGATGGCAAAGGGCCAGAGATTTTTGGGAGGCTGCAAAGGGAGAAGGTTTGAGACTCTCCCCCCTCCAGCTTTATCCCCCATCTTTTCTATCTGATCTGGTGGCAGAGAACTGCTAAGACCTGCTGTCACAGTAAAAAAAATTCTAATCAAGACTCTCAACCATAGACACTCCATCCTTACCTCTGTTGAAAGATGGGAGATGCAACATGGGGCCTGGCAAGGACACCAACAGTACTGTGTCAGCAGTCAGATGTAATAGTTTTGGCTCTAGACTGCAGTGTCAGTGTTTACAGTCCCTGCCCCGAAGTCACAAAGATGTCCTCAGGAACATGTCAATCTTGGTGAAATGGCTACCCCTGCACTGCAAAGCTTTCTCATCCTAGAAAGCTACACCATGACACAGCCATGATCACCAACCACATTCAAGGAGTTCACACACACACATTTGCTGAGCAGTCACAAGCTGCAATGGTGGGAGCACGAGAGAGTGAGGTAACCTACAGTAAAGTAGTCATTTAAGGGAGATAAACTTGCAGGGATATGGACCAGAGCTCCCATATAGCAGTCAGTCTGCCAACTGAGGATATAAATTTATTTACAAGAGAAAATGTTTCTGATCTCATACATATGGCTTTGAGTAGCATGGCTTGCTGTCTCCTACATTGGGGCAAGTGTACCAGGTGGTCTTAAATGGAAGGGGGAGCAGGGCTGCAGGACAGCGGAATGCATGCCAAACCTACCCTCTATGCTCTTCCTCGAGTGTGAGGGTACTAGGTTGGGAGTGCTTTGTGAAAACCTGTAATAGAAATTGCACTATTTTTAAGATTCTTCAGTATCAAAGCTCTAAAAGCAAAATGTCTTTGTTCACTTCCTTGAGAAGAAAAATGCAGACTCATGGAAGGAGATGAGTTCTGGTTGTATTAGGTGAAAATAGATAGTTAACCTGTGTATTTAGAGATAAATTAATTTTATATATACTTGAAATATATAGTTCAATCAGCAGTTTTACTAGATATCAATGAAATCATTCTGTGAATAACGTGCAAAGTGTTTGTACATATTTGTAAGCAGCTTTTAAGAGAACTGGCTCACAAAGCATTATCCTTCAAAGGCACATAATAATGCAAGGCAGAAAAAGCAAATTTTAGCAGATC
The DNA here is from genome assembly GCF_001715985.3 of Manacus vitellinus. Classification (NCBI taxonomy): domain Eukaryota; kingdom Metazoa; phylum Chordata; class Aves; order Passeriformes; family Pipridae; genus Manacus; species Manacus vitellinus. The sequence continues at coordinate 911,562 of NW_021940488.1, forward strand.
CATCTTGTGTGTCACAGCAAATCCAGAAATTGTTTTGGAGAACGCTTTAGCCACCAGTTAAATGCAGTGAAGGGCCCAGTGTGAGACTGCCAGCAAAAGGGAATTACTGGAAGAGCAGGGGATTAAGCCTGCCCTCTCTTGCTCCTTAAATCTTCTGCTCCATGTTGGCTCTTGCCAGGCACAGTGCGTAAGTCGCTCCAGCTGATCCACTTACTGACCATTTGGCATCGTAAAACCAAGACGATGGCCCTCTGCACTTGGGGCAGGTTGTCTGGTACTACAGTAGCAGGAATGAATGAATTTTAGGGACTAGTGTCTCTCTCTTATGAGGAAAGCCTGAGGGAGCTAGGCCTGTTTAGCCTGGAGGAGTCTGGAAGAGGACCTCACCAATGCGCATAAGTGTTTGAAGGGAGGGTGCCAAGAGGCTGGAGCTGGGCTCTGCTCAGTGGTGGTGAGCAATGGGACAGGAGGACATGGGCAAAAACTGATGCACAGGAAGTTCCTCCTGAACATGAGGAAGAACTTCTTTACTGTGCAGTGACCGAGCACTGGAAACAGATTGTCCAGAGAGCTTGTGGGGTCTCCCTCACTGGAGATACTCAGGAACCGTCTGGACACATTCTTGGGGGATGTGCTCTGGGATGACTCTGCCTAAGCAGGGAGGTTGTAGTACATGCCTCACTGTGGTCTCTCCCAACCTGCCCCATCTCGGCATTCTGTGGACACGGGATCCAAGCCC